>NC_090324.1:51655345-51837475 GCF_040869045.1 Eurosta solidaginis
AACGTTGATTTTTTACCGGTAACGCGAACTTCGGTCCCTTTGCGAGAAGCGCTATCTTGTGGGAAGTCGATTGTCGTTTTGTTTACAAACCAATCTTCGTGGTTGTTGTTAGTAAGTATGCTATTTTGTTTGTTTTTTAATTTCTCCTGTTTTGCCACATGCCTATTTTTTTACCAATGTTGTTAGTTTATTTGTGACGTTTTCCTCATTTTCCATAAATTCTCGTAGATCATCTGCACTCAAAGCTTTCTTTAGTTTTGTTGTTATGTCATCCAATCGCTTATTTAAATTCATGGAAATACCTAAATTTTGCATTGAAGAAACAATATACTTCAAATTTAATGATACGGTATATACACAATTGAAAGGAATGCCATAATGTCATAATAGAAGAATTGCTCAACAAAACGACGGAAAAGCTAAGCCGTAAACCAAGAATATTAACCAAATATGTCGATGATTTATTTACGATCATACGGGAGGATGAAGTACAAAATACGCTGAACATATTAAATTCGCTTGACAGAAATATTAAATTCACGATAGAACTTGAAGAAGAAAACTCACTGCCGTACCTTGACTCTATTATAATCCGCAGAGGAAATCAGCTACAACTAAAGTGGTATAGAAAAGCAACAGCATCCAGACGAATCATCAACTTTCATTCGAAACATCTCAAAACGATGATAATAAATATAGCAATGGGCTGCATACGACGTATGTTGCAGATAACAGACGAAGTTTACCACAATGAGATTAAAAAAGAAGCAAAATTACTGTTAAAAGACAACGAATTTCCGGAAAACATGATAAAAACACTATTAAAAAGAGCCAAATTTACAAAAAATCAATAAGACCGTGAAACCCCTAAAAAATTTTCAAATCCGTCACTTATGTACCTCATTTATCAGAACGATTAGCGAAGTAAGTTTGTTATGATAAAGAAAAAGTAAGAATAGCCCATAAGCCTACCAACACTCTGAAAACCATGTTCAACAAAACTAAGTCAAAAATACCTCAATTAGAAAAAAGTAATGTAATTTATAAAATTCCATGTAACGGCAATAACCAAGGACCTTGCAAAAGTATGTATATTGGCACAACGAAATCAAAGTTAAAAACCAGACTAGCACAACACAAATGCGACGTTAAACAGTGCCATCATTCAAATACATAAAAACTGCACTTATGGCACACTGCGCAAGTAGCGGCCACTCCCCCAACTTCGAAAAAGTAACAATATTACAACAAGAACAACACTACAACAAACGATTTACACTAGAAATGTTACATATAATTAACACTCCACCAGACATTCGGCTAAACTACAAAACTGATACCGATGGCGTTGCTCACTTGTTTCGCCATTTACTAACGATCAAATAGACAGTGTTAAGCTCCGCGTCAAGTTATAAAGACCTGAAAAGAAATGTATGTATATACAAATATTGTTTATGTTTTGACTTTGTTTTTGGTATTAAGAAAATTGTTTATATCACATTTATACACATATCCTTGAGAACGGTTATCGCGGAATAACCGAAATATATTGGAATAAATTAGTTAAAAAACCTGTGGTTTTATCCAACGTAGTTTTATTGACCTCGAACCAGCTAAAGTTCAACGTACTTAACAGACTTTAGTCAACGAATGTTCTTAATTTTGAACTTGTTTCGTTCGTTTTTTCTCTGAGTGTAGGTAAACTTAAGAGAAACACATAATTTTGGGAAGATCCGCGTTGGCGTCTTATCGGTGAAGACATATAGCGTTAAGTTTTTGTTTTATTATTGGATTGTTACCTAGAGCGAGTTATTATCGTCGAGCTATCTATCGACTTATTATCGGCTTGTTATCGATGGTTTACAGATGCATCATCCATTTCATATTGAAGTTTTTACGGTACTGTTTCGATAAAAAGTCAATAATAAATTGATATCACCCCGATTTGAAACCGATCACTCATCGATATCAAATTGATTGCTCTCAAAAACTCCAATAACATTTCGATAATATCGATACATTGTCAATTACAAATCCATTTTTGGTAACTTATCTAAAACTTTTGAATAACACATTTTTTTATAGCGAATCCATATTTTCTTGATATCATATCGATAACCCTTCAATAAATAACCGACGACAAACCAATGAAGAGTCAAAAAAACTGGATACTCCTTGATAGCCTTTGTTATCGTAGACAAATTGAAAACACATGAAACAAACCTCGTCGATAATACACATGGTTAGATTGAACTGGCCGGTCCATGAGGACCTCACATAGACTGAGTGAGTCCGTAGTGTTACCAGAAGTTTGTCTTAACGACCACACTGAAAACCCTATCAAAAACCAAGACCTATGTATGTTATGAAATAACTCCGCCCTCTTGGCAATTACTAGAAGCTTTCTGTGACTTAAGCCACTTGCTGTTTCTAGATCTGACAGATGTGTCACTCCTAATAGCTAGAGTCTTAGCCTGGCAAGTGCAGGGTACGAGCACAGACGCTACCCAATGTAGTCGGTTCTATGTACCGGAGCGACTCGGGAATTTTCCCGACCAAGGACTATCATTTAAGTATAACCCCTTTAATTTCATGCGTCCCTCCCACTCTGTTCAGTGTGTCTCGTGTAAGGGATGGTTGCATCGGACATGTTGTTGTGGGCTTGATCCCAAAACCCGACGTCCACGTAACTTTTATAAATCATTTGTGGCTCCTTGCTGTTCACGACCAAGAGCGTCCCGTAGTCTACGCTTTAGAATATATATGTTTGCGACATCCGCCCAATGCAGCTCCTGCCATGGACGGTGCCAATTTCCTAGATGTTCTGGTCTCCGCGACGGCAACCCCCGACGGGTTTCATTGCGCCATGTTGCCCGGTGGCAAACCCAAATACACCGGGTACCCCAATGCTTACCCAAGGACGTCCAGTCCCAGGACCACAACAGCAGTTGCGTCCTGTCCTTTCACAACCCAGGCGTAGTCACCAATCACTTACTCCTAGATTGACGACGTCTCCCCCGTTGTACTTCTGTATTCTGCAGTTAAACTGTAATGGATTTACTGGGAAGATCACGGAGATAGTCGATTTCATGAAGCGGCACAACATCCGCATCGCTGCGATTCAAGAGACTAAACTCACAGCAAGATCTGCTCTACAGGCCTTTTCTAGGTATAATGTCCACAGAAAAGATCGTGAGAGCGGAAGGGGAGACGGCCTCGCGTTTATCTTACACCACTCAGTGCAATATCATTTATTTGATCCCGACATCGGCCGCGGGGACAGTGTCTTACAACGCCAAGGCTTATCTGTCCGGTCAGGCGATGCAAACCTAGAAACCATCAACATCTACATCCCTCCTGCCACCTATTGCCCCAGTGGTTACCGCTCCAACATCAGCGCCTTACTCACTGGCAGTAATCGCATTATTTTAGGCGACTTCAATGCCCATCACGATCCGTGGCATTCAAACTTGCAGGCAGACAGTAGGGGTAAGATGCTGGCGGATCAAATAGAAGAACCGATGTTCTGCACAATAAACGGAGATGCCCCACACGTATCGTAGAAAGCTGTCACAGTTCGCCGGATATATCTCTCGTGAGCGCAGGACTTGTAAACTGCGTCAACTGGCAGCCGATGTTAACATTGGCATCCGACCACCTGCCTATACTTACTTCGCTCGAACGTACCGCCGACTTCATTGTCACAGAAAAACGCACTTTCATAAACTTAAAAAAAGCAAAGTGGGACAAATACAAATCCTTTACAGACAACCGCTTTGCTGCCCTCCCAATCCCGACTGATGCTCGCCAAGGGGAGCGTGCTTTCCACAAGGTCATTGAATCTGCCTCGGCTTGCTTCATTCCCGCTGGTAGAATTCCCGAAATTCGGCCTCACTTTCCGGCGGAGGCCGCAAATTTAGCGAGAGAACGTGACACTATAAGACAGCTCGATCCCGGCGACCCCCAAATAAGGGATAGAAACCAACGCATCAGATTGCTTGTGGATGAACACAAGCGGGCGAAATGGGAGGAGCCCCTAAGCGGTTGTAACCTCTCTGCCGGTGTAGGTAAACTTTGGTCCACCGTAAAGACCCTATCGAATCTGTCTAAGCACAATGACAAAATTTCCATCACCTTTGGCGATAAAATGCTGTCGGATGCGAAAAAATGTGCGAGCGCTTTCTGCCGACAATATATTATGCATTCTACGGTCGACAAAGATAGACGGAGGGGCAGCAGACATGCACATAAACATAAATTCAGCACGTCGCCAATTACCGTCACCACCAAAGAGGTTGAGGTCGCCATCGGTCATGCTAAACCATCCAAAGCAGTGGGCCTAAACGGCATAGCCATGCCGATGCTTAAAAACCTAGGGAAAGAGGGTTTCAAATATGGGAGCGTGTCATTATTGTGTATTACAAAATTCTGGGTGAAAAAATTCTGTAAATTGCAAAAAAATTCTGCTTGAACAAAATTCTGCTTTTTTAAAATTATGTTTTCTAAAATTCTGCTTTTTCAAAATTCTGCATTTTTAATTCTGGAAGTCAAAATTCCGGAATTATGCATGGCGTATCCGGTGTTGGATCGGCTAAGGGTTATTTTTTTAAAGTGCGGCCGAAGGCCGCCTACGCAGAAGGGTATACTACGCAGAAGGACATCACCGTGGCGGTAGCACCGGTTATACCACACACCCGGACTTAGCATGGCGTCGCCCAGGGTTATTTTTTATAAGCGCGGCCGAAGGCCGCCTATGCAGAAAAGTGTTCTACGCAGAATTACTGTGCATGGCGCACTTTTTCAAAATAATTACACGACCTCTTTAACATTGTTAACATTATATTTTAATACAGAATTTTGTAATACAGAATTTTGTAATACAGAATTTTGAAAGCAGAATTTTAGAAAGCAAAATTTTAAAAAATCAGAATTATAAAAAGCAGAATTTTGTTTTTATAATTTTGTACGTAGAGAATTTCGACACTAACCCTTCAAATATTTAGCACATGTCTTCAACCTGTCTCTCTCCATCTTTTTCATTCCCGAAAAATGGAAAATGGCCAAGGTGGTCGCGCTACTAAAGCTTGGGAAACCAGCTAACATAGGAGAGTCATATCGCCCGATATCTCTCCTATCGCCAGTAGCCAAGACGCTTGAAGCCATTTTGCTCCCCTACTTCAAAGCAAATTCGCAGCTAGCCTGTCATCAGCATGGTTTTAGAAAACTCCGTAGCATCACCACCTCGGTAAATGCCATTATCACCCAGATAAATTGTGGTTTAAATCAAAAGCCCCACCACATAACAGTACTCGTTGCGCTAGACCTATCAAAATCTTTTGATACGGACAACCATGGCACGTTACTGCAAGACCTGGAAGGGTCTACCCTTCTCCCAGGTCTCAAAAGATGGACCGCAAATTATCTGGGTGGTCGGCAGGCATCGGTGCAATTCAGAAACGAAACATAAAAGCCAAGAAGAATTAAACAAGGCGTGCCACAGGGTGGTGTCCTATCCCCACTTTTGTTAAATTTCTACATATCAAAACTACCTTCGCCACCGGAAGCATTTACTATCGTTTCTTACGCCGCTGACTGCACAATATTGGCCACAGGCCCGGGCCCACAGATAGATGAGCTTTGCAACATAATAAACGGCTACATCCCTGATCTCTCCAGTTTTTTCGCCTCGCGAAACCTGGCATTATCACTGACTACATCATCCGCGACCTTACTTACAACTTGGACGTCCCAAATGTCGACCATTTTGAACATCCATGTCGATGGCGCTACGCTACCGACTGTCCTACACCCCAAAATCTTGGGTGTGACGTTTGATCAGGATCTACATTTTGGTGAGCATGCATCCGCAATTGTATCGAAAATCCAGAGCCGTAATAAAATCCTGAAATCTCTTGCTGGCAGTACTTGGGGAAAAGATAAAGAAGCGCTCATTACTACTTACAAAGCAATTGGCCAGCCGATTGCATGCTTCGCGTCCCCTATATGGTCGCCAAGCCTTAAAACTGCTCTCTGGAAGAAGCTACAGGCCTGCCAAAATACTGCTCTCAGAACCGCCACGGGCTGTCTTCTTATGTCCCCGGAGCACCATCTGCATAATGAGGCGCGAATACTCCCCATCAGGGAGAGAAATGAGATGCTAACCAACCAGTTCTTGTTGAATACCCAGAAACCTGGGCATCTCAACAGGTGTCTGATTGATAAGCCAACACCACCTAGGGGCTTAAGGAGTCATCTCCTTAAGAATTATGAGGAAATACCGCACCTGAGAACTCAGCTATATGAAGCCAAAAAACACAAGCAGGTCCTCAGTGTACTCCACCAACAGGCGTCGGACCTTTATGCCAGGAATTGCCCGGTGAATGCAGTACTCAAAGAACAGTACCCAAAACTTGCGGAATAGGAACGCACACTCCCCAGGAAAACACGAGTCACTCTAGCTAAACTTAGATCTGGATACTGTAACAGTTTAAACTCTTACCTATCCAGAATCAACCCCGACATACAAAATGTATGCCCCGCTTGCAATGTGTCCCCACATGACACCAACCATCTCTTTAATTGTAATGTGGAACCAGCGCCTCTAACACCCCTCTCATTATGGTCCACCCCTGTTGAAATAGCAAGTTTCCTTGGACTCCCGTTAGAGAATATTGATGTCATTTTGTGATCGGTCGCGCCTATTGGATGGGGCGAAGCACTGATACATCAACAACAACAAGCACAGAGCGGGCTCGATCGTTTCCTCCTCCAACCCGCAATTCCTATGTCTGCTATCATTGACCAAGCCTAATTTAAAGGCATGTGATGCCAGAAGGCAGTGTCCAGTACGAATACCAGTTATGACTCTGCAGTCCTCTCTTTTTAATGATAGAAGCAACTTTGTTAGTCTAAGGTTTTAAGACCTACACATAATCTTCGACACTGTACAGCCCCGTGCTTGAACCCACGCCTTTCCCGCTTGGACGATCATGTGAACCTCTCGCCTTCTCTTAATCCCGCCCATGCTAATTGGGACGTCTACGGAGCAAGCTTCAAGGGATGGGCCCTTTTTAGCTAGTTCATATGCTTTTTCATTCCCACCTATTCCCATAAGCCCTGAGACCCGATATAGATGTATGCTTCTCCCAGTCCCGATTCTCTCCAGAGTCTGCTTACACTCTAACACGCATTAAGATGCTATGCTATGGGAGATTATTGCCTTAATTGCTGCTTTACAGTCAATATAAAAGTTAACACGGCTGCAGCTTAAGCTATTCTCTTCCTGTGTTGGATATGGCTAATATTTCCGCTTGGAAAACGCTGGCAGCCTGCAGGATCTGTTTATTTTCGGATCAGCACAGTATAATAAAGAAATTTATTTAGCCATGTCTGTCCGTCCGTCCGTCCGTCTGTCCGTAAACTTGATAACTTGAGTAAATTTTGAGGTATCTTGATGAAATTTAGTATGTAGGTTCCTGGGCACTCATCTCAAATCGCTATTTAAAATGAACAAAATCGAACTATAACCACGCCCACTTTTTCGATATCGAAAATTTCGAAAAACCGAAATAGTGCGATAATTCATTACCAAAGACGGACAATGCGATGAAACTTGGTAGGTGGGTTGACCATATGACGTAGAATAAAAAAATTAGTACATTTTGGACAATGTGCGTGGCACCTCCCACTTTTGGGAGAAGGTAATTTGAAAGTTATGCAAGCTGTAATTTAGCAGTCGTTGAAGATATTATGATGAAATTTGTCAGGAGCGTTACTCCTATTCCTATATGTGTGCTAAATAAAAATTAGCAAAATCGGATGACGAACACGCCCACTTTAAAAAAAAAAAAATTTATAAGTAAAATTAAAAAAAAAAATTGAATACAAATTTACAGTGTATAAGTAAATTATGTCAACTTTCAACTCCAGCAATGATATGGTGCGACAAAATACAAAAATAAAATAAAATTTCAAAATGGGCGTGGCTGCGCCCTTTTTCATTTAATATGTATAGAATACTTTTAAGGCCATAAGTCGAACAAAATTTTACCAATCCTTGTGAAATTTGGTAGGGGCATAGATTCTATCACGATAACTGTTTTCTATGAAAATTGGCGAATTCGGTTGAAGCCACGCCCAGTTCTTATACACAGTCGACGGTCTGTCCTTCCGCTCGGCCGTTAACACGATAACTTGCGCAAAAATCGATATATCTTTACTAAGCTTAGTTCACGTACTTACCTGAACTCACTTAATCTTGGTATTAAAAATGGCCAAAATCCGACTATGACCACGCCCACTTTTCCGATATCGAAAATTACGAAAAATTAAAAAAAAAAAAATGCCATAATTCTATACCAGATATGAAAAAAGGGATGAAACATTGTAATTGGATTGGTTTATTGACGCAAAATATAACTTAAGAAAAAAATTTGTAAAATGGGTGTGACACCTTCCATATTAAGGAGAATAAAATGAAAAAGTTCTGCAGGGCGAAATCAAAATCCTTTGGAATCTTGGCAGGAATACTGCTCGTGGTATTACATATATAAATAAATTAGCGGTACCTGACAGATGATGTTCTGGATCACCCTGGTCCACATTTTGGTCGATATCTCGGAAACGCCTTCACATATACAACTAAGGGCCACTCCCTTTTAAAACCATCATTAATACCTTTAATTTGATACCCATATCATACAAACATATTCTAGAGTCACCCCTGGTCCACCTTTATGGCGATATCTCGAAAAGGCGTCCACCTATAGAACTAAGACCCACTCACATTTAAAATACTCATTAACACCTTTCGTTTGATACCCATATCGTACAAACACATTCTGGAGTCACCGCTGGTCCACCTTTATGGCGATATCTCGAAAAGTCGTCCACCTATAGAACTAAGGACCACTCCCTTTACAAATACTCATTAACACCTTTCATTTGATACCCATATCGTAGAAAGAAATTCTAGAGTCACCCGTGGTCCACCTTTATGGCGATATCTCGAAAAGGCGTCGGCCAATAGAACTAAGGCCCACTCCCTTTTAAAACACTCATTAACACCTGAACAACAAGACACAGGGCGAAGCCAAAGATATAGTAAAAAAAATGCCCCCTAACAAATGATGGGTTCAATATGGCCTGGATGAACCTGTGTGAAAGATAAGAAAACAAGCGTATATTGGGCAAAACACAATTACAAATTCTTTTCAATTTAAAGAAGGTAGTGTGAGTGTGGGAGCTCTTTAAATAAATTACATAGCGATATAACCAATAGCCTATCGTCCCTCAAGTGTCACAAAATCTACACATCCAATTGGGATGCAATACTAACATATCTGTGTTCGACAAAGTTACCAGAAAGTACTTTAGCTCTATGGGAACAAAGCATAGACCATAAAATCGACATATCTAAGTGGGAATATATGGACATGTTCCTATCAAATAAGTTTCAGACACTAGAAACAGTATCTAGCTTCACTGGCAATAGCTCCCAAAAGGGATAAAAGCCACCAAACATTCGACATACAACTGAAACCCCCACAAAAAACTTGGTGCCTTCGAAACGAAGGTATCAAAGCCTTCATCAAAGGTTTTTTGTAAAAAGTGCAAATCTGAACACAGATTACGGAATTGTCCCTGTCCAAACGAACCTAGGTTTACAAATTAGTCTTAAGAATATTGAATTTTAAATGAAAGTAAGGCTTCTTGTCTCGTTTAATTTATTAACGAGTAATATGAGCAATTTGTAAAGCTCGTGTGGATTAGCCAGCTCTGCAGGAAAAAGCCTCACTATTACCACCGCCACCATTATCAAAGCACCACCACCATCATCAAAGCGCCGCCATATCACCACCACATCGTCATCACTGCCACATCCCCAGCAATCTCATCCTATAAAAGGAAGGTAACACTATTCTTCCATCCCCCTAAACAGTGGTCCTTCTACGCCACTACCTGAAATAAAATTGATTTCATAATTTTAAGCGGCATAAAACAAATTAGGATTATGGGATCTAAGCATCTGATTAATAGGCATAGCCTAATAATAAATATAGAGGGTAATATACTGCCTATGCAATATTTCGACCTAAAATCGAAAACGTTTTTGGGTCGTTTTTTTTCGTTTAATATACAACGTGAAATTTTCCGATTCAATCCAGTTGCATTTAAATAATAATAAACTAAGTTGAAATAAAAGATAATATAATAAAATAAAATAAGAAACATCAAAATAAATTCGCATAAAAGACAACATACAAATTTTAATGTAATATCTTTGTATCAAATTTATTTATTTTTTGTTCACTATAAGACGTGCTATATCTAAAATGAGCATAAAATCTGGAAATGCAAAAAAAAATTGGGTAAAATTTGCAATTATTTGTTATAAATAAATAAATTTAGTGAGTTTGAACAAAAGTTGACTCATTATTTCTGATTTCATTTTTTGAAAGCACCTAAAATGAAAAACAAAGAATCTGTTAAATAAAGACCTATGCTTTTACGTGTAAGTAAAATGTGTCCAAAAAAATAGGCTGGATGGCAATTTCGATAGTTGCACAGATTTTCGAATTTACATAAAACTTTTTCTATTAATTGTAAACAAATAGAGTAATATTTGTTAACAAAAATAGGATTATACACTGCGCATGATTAATACGAATCGATTAATATAACTTTTATATGATTTTACGTATGCTAAGTATGCGAAACAGCCTGTCAATTGATTGTATGGAAATTTTGTTAGCGTATTAATATATAGATAGTGGGTAATATACTGCCTATGCAATATTTCGACCTAAAACCGAAAACATTTTTGGGTCGTTTTTCTTCGTTTAATATACAACGTGAAATTTTCCGATTCAATCAAGTTGCATTTAATTAATAATAAACTAAGTTGAAATAAAAGATATTATAATAAAATAAAATAAGAAATATCAAAATAAATTAGCATAAAAGACAATATACAAATTTTAATGTAATATCTTTGTAGCAAATTTATTTATTTTTTGTTCACTATAAGACGTGCTATATCTAAAATCAGCATAAAATCTGGAAATGCAAAAAACATTGGGTCAAAATTGCAATTAATTGTTATAAATAAATAAATTTAGTGAGTCTGAACAAAAGTTGACTCATTATTTCTGATTTCATTTTTTTAAAGCACCTAAAATGAAAAACAAAGAATATCTTAAATAAAGACCTATGCTTTTACGTGTAAGTAAAATTTGTCCAAAAAAATAGGTCGGTTAAGTTATTACTTCACTTTAAAGTTTTTTTGTGCGCTAACAATTATTTTAGAACAATTTTTTAAGGATTTCGGTACAAACCAATATAGGTAATTGGAAACAATGGGAAACAATATTTTATTTCAACAGAAAATGAGCGAAGCAGTAGTTCTCTCACCGTTTGGCGTGTACAAATATATACATATGTAGAGATGAAACATTTGAGCAACGGAACAATTGAGAATTTGGAGCTATGTACTCAGGGGAGTTTGTGAACATAATGCGTCCTACAGATGGCAATTTCGATAGTTGCGCAGATTTTCGAATTTACAAAAAAGCTTTTTCTATTAATTATAAACAAATAGAGTAATATTTGTTAACAAAGATAGGCCTATGCACTGCGGCTGATCAATACGAATAGAATCATATAACTTTTATATGATTTTACGTATGCTAAGTATGCGAAGCAGCAATTGATTGTATGGAAATTTTGTTAGCGTATTAATATATAGATTTTTATAAAAATATCGAAAATAATGAAAGTCGAAGAAAACCTGTAAAAACTGGAAAAATCTGAGTGATGATGACTTGTAGATGAGTGCAGATGGGCTGCGGAATCTTTGTTAGGTGGTGTTGGTGAGTCAGAAGTGTATGACCCAGCCTTACGCGTACAAAGCATCGATTCATCCAGGTGGTAGTCGTTGTTGGAAGTTTTATTGCGGCGCAGTGAGGGTTTACTGCTTTATATTCATGTTGGAAGTCGTTCCAATTTATGCGCAGGTGGGAATTTAAAGCTCTTGAGTATATTTTTTTTATTGATGTTGTACTAAGCGGATTGTACGTGTGGAGGCACGATTTTAAAGCAAGTTTTGCGGCATTGTCAGCATTTTGATTTCCGGTTATGCCCGAATGTCCAGGGATCCCCATTAGCTTAGAGTATGGTGTATTTTTAAATAACAGTTGTTGCAGGTGGAATATTGGGCCAGCCTGCCATTGTATGTTTTTTGCAGCGTTAAACACTGATTGACTGTCCGTGCATATTAAGGTCTTTTGCTTACTTTTTACGATATTTAGCGCTGAGACTATGGCCTGCAATTCGGCGTCGAATATGCTAGCGTATTCCGTAAGTATTCCGTGGGACAGGGTTTTTTCATTTTCGTTCGTAACTGCGAATGCAGTGCCATCGCTTTGCTTGGTGCCATCTGTGAACAGCAGGTTCCAGCAGCTCCTGGATGAAAGACCTTTATGCTCGCAGCAAATCCAAGTCCAATCGTTTTATTCCGAAAACGATTATGAAATAACTTTACCCACGGCTATCGTACCCGTAGAGCATAGGGGAGAAATTTTTAAACTCAGAGCTCTTGTAGATCAGGGATCTGAACGTACCTTTATCTCTACCAGAGCCCAAGATTAACTCAAACTCCCATTCAAACCCTCTAGATTTGAAATATCAGGAATGGGCGGCAAAGTAGTTCATACGTCAAACAAGTTGGTCTCTCTGACTTTGGTATCCCCCGATTTTAAAACCAAAATAAATGCAGAGGCAATAGTATTACACCGACTAACAAAAATGCTACCCTCGATTAAGCTCACTAGCTCTAAGTTTAACCTTGCATACTCGAACTGTCACTCCCCCTCGCAAATATGTCTCATCCTACGCAATGATATAATACCGCAAATCATCCAAAATGGCGTTGAGAAAGGAAAATCTACCATAAGAAGTTATGAAATGAACATTTGCATAAATTAAAATTTAACAATTTGAAAATTTGAAACCAGCAAACTTGACTTACGAAACTAGTCAACTCAAATTTGTACATATTCACATAAGTATTCGAAATTTAAAATGACAATTTAAAACAAGTAAGGATGGGACTGCCTTCGGCTGCGCCGACGCCTACATACCTTTCATGAATGGGGCTGAACAATAATCTTATCCCACATTCGTAATCTCCAAATAATCGGCTGTATGAGATATGAAATATATAGTGAACAGATGTACATACCTAAAAGATTTTTAAAATAAATATGAAATAAACAAGTAAGGAAGGCTAATTTCGGGTGTAACCGAACTTTACATGCTCAGCTGAGAGCTTTGGAGATAAAATAAGGGAAAATCACCATGTAGGAAAAAGAACCTAGGGTAACCCTGGAATGTGTTTGTATGACATGAGTATCAAATGGAAGATATTAAAGAGTATTTTAAAAGGGAGTAGGCCATAGTTCAATAGGTGGACGCCATTTCGGGATATCGCCATAAAGGTGGACCAGGGATGACTCTAGAATTTGTTTGTACGGTATGGGTATCCAGGCCCGACGAGAGGAAGGGGGGAATGGGTGGATTCCCCCGGGCCCGGGGTTTCTCAGGGGACCCGCGATTTAGAGGTACTAAGAAATTTTTTTTAATTCAGGAGAGTCTTCAGTTGTTCCATGTGCAAATTTTAAGCCGAATTTCAAAAGCAACGAATATTGATAATGATTTTTTGCCTGGGCCTTCGAACAGGGAGGAGACGATAAAAACATCAAACAAAAATTTATGTTTACATAATCGGAAATATTAAAGTTTTCGTGGTGACACTGATGAAGGTTCATCTTCAAAAAGTCTTCCAAAAATACCACCAACTCTGGATCGAATTCCAGATTATTTAAACGACTTTGATATCGGTACCGTAAATAATAAGTTTATGCGATCTGAAGGAGTTAACGAAATAATTCGTCGAGGTCATCAAAAGTGTCCTGCTATTTTTCCACGTGCTTGTCATGACGAGGCATTTCCAACCTCGTTGTTAAACAGAATCTTGCCAAATGGACCTAAAATTTGTTGTCCCTGCGGGTAATCGAAATTCCAGGTATGGAAGAAGCTATACGATAAACTGCCATCACACGAAAATACTCAAGATCAAATGTTATATTGAATGGCGATCTTTACAAAGTCTAATTCAAAAGGAGGCTACAAATGATACACTTATCAATGAACAGCTTATCACTGAAACTCAAAAGTGGAAAGAAATTTTATATAGAATTTTGGAAACTATTTTATTTTTGGGTGAAAGGCATTGCTTTCAAAGGCGAAAGTTTATATCTTGGTGAACGAAACAATGGACATTTTTTCGGCATCTAAGATCTCATAAGCCATTATGATCCGATACTTAGAGATCATTTTGAGAAAGTTAGGATTTCACAAGGACAGCACAAATGTTTACAAGTTCACTATCTTTCTCCAGACATTCAGAACGATTTTATAGAAATTTGTGCAAAACACGTGAGGGAAACTATATTAAATCAAGGCAAGAAAGCCAAGTATTTTGCTATTATCGTTGATGTTATGCCACGTTGACTACGCTCGTTTTGCGCTAATTCTATTTCAATTCGAAAGCTACAAATTTTACAATTCCAGCGCGGTTTTTGGCTTTTGTGAATTGTAACCAAAAAACTGGTCAGAAAATCGCTGATCTAATTTTCCATACTCTAGGTAAACATGAAATCCCATTAAAAGATTTCGTACACAAGGGTACTGTTGAAGCCAAAAGGCTTGCAATTGTTGGGAATCGCTGGTGTTCTCCTGTTCTCCCAATTCAGCAGTTCCCTACAAAGCAACGCTGTCATGGGAAAATCACCAAGTGATCACTTGCATACTTTTTTTTTTTTTGGTTTTGGGAATTAAATATTTCAATTCCAATAAATGGCAAGAGGGCCCTTGAATTGCCTCTTAAATCGCCAGGTTAACAAACGTATAAGGGTAATATACTTGCAACATTTAGACGTGACTAAGCATCTAACACATGTCGCAAAGTAAAAACCCGTAGCACAAAGATGTTTTCCTTATAAATGTTAAGGTTAGTTAAGTTATGTTAAGTTTTAATATATGGATTGTTGCCATGTGCTTTTTCAAGATTTGTAATTCCTCGTGTACTATATTTTTGTGTCAATATTACTGTGTTTGCTCATGTGCATAATCCATATGTATGTCTCCATCATTTTAATGTGTATAGCATCTCTTATTTGTGGTTCCTCATGTATCAAAAAATTATGTTGAATTTAATTTTAGTCAAGTTTTGTAGCTCCGTTACTCCAACATGTACAAGCCAGTGGCAGCAGACATCCTCCAATTGTTATAGAAATATTTTCATTTTACAGTTTGGTAACGCCGTTATATCATGTACTTATGATAATTTTACCGCTTTGTCACTCCATTTTATCATACTACTATGATCGTAGAAATTATGTTTGTTTGTATTTTGTCCAAAATAATTTGTTTATATTTTTCATGGATATAAGGCTTCTAATTAACCATTTAGCTTCATGCAAAGACTGGGAAGTTGAAATAAGTTTTTTATTCCTACGTCATGTTGCCGTGTCTAAATTTTTGTTTCGCTTTCCATTATTCTCAGTGTCTCCGAAATTTAGTTAAGTCTTAATTTTTCCTTTGATTTACATAGTAGCATAGAATTTAAGTTTAGTATACTTTATCCTTGTGAATAATCCATGTGTATGTCTAATTTTACCGCTTTGTAACTCCGTTTTATCATACAATTATGATAGTAGCAATTATGTTTGTTTGTATTTTGTCCAATTCAATTTGTTAATATTATTCATAGATATAATGTTTTTAATTAATCATTTAGCTTCATACAAAGACTGGGAAGTTGAAATAGATTTTGTATTCATGTCATGTTGCTATGTCTATATTTTTGTTTCGATAATAGCATAGATTTTAAGTTTAGTAATTTTAGGTTACATATTCACATGTTAATTTCATTTTTTGTTAAACTAAGTATACTGCATGTATATGTATCCATATGTATATCAGCTCATGTTTGTGATTACAAATATGTCATTTTTATTTGTTAAATACTCTAGCTGGTGCATTATTTATGTCGATTAATAATTTTTATAAAATATCTTATGTATTTATTTAAAATATAGTATTAAATGTTGCATATAATTAATCACTTAATTTATTTTTCATTTTCTATTTTGATTGTTCCGTTAGTCATCCAATAATTTTCATTTACAGTTTTATAGCTCCGTTATATCATGTACATATGATTATTTTACCGCTTTGTATATCCATTTTATCATACGATTATGATAATAGCTTTAGAGTAAATTTGATTTTAATATTTGACATAATTAGAATATTTTTTAATTCATAAACGAAAGTTTATTTATCTAAAACATAATTCTTTTAAGTTCCACAAAACATATTTTCTTAGCACGACAATACTACATCAAATGAATATGTAATAATTACAGGAACATTTTTAAAAACACGATGTTGCTTCTTCGGCGATATACTTGCGAGTATCACTTGCATACAAAGGGCCGTTTTCATAAAAGCCGGTAAGCGGTATATCTAATCAATGATTGCTTAACCGCTGATATTCTGCAATGAGAATTTCGTTTTCACCAAGGCCTGGTTCAGTTATCGCCGATTACACCGCTCATTGTGAATAAATAAAGAAAAAGTTGCATTGTGAATAGGTAAAGCCGCTGATTTTTGTTTTGCTTAAATCAAAGTAAATACTATTTTTAAAAGGAAGTAAAAATAAGCCCCGTCTTCCAAATTTTACATCAGCAGAGGAGACACTTCTAATATCTTTGGCTGAGCAGCACGCCTCAATATTGGAGAATAAAAAACCGGCGCGGTCTTTTGCGAACAGAAACGGAAAGTATGGGAGCAAATATATCGCGCTTTTGAGGCCCAGATGGACGTCAAACGTGGAGCGAAAAATTTAAAGGAAAAGTATGAGAACTTGAAACGGAAAGCCAGAAAGTCCATGGCAGGGGAGCGTAGTATAATGGATAGCCTTTTTTATCTTTTTCACAATTGATTAAACAATATAAATGTTACCAGATATTAGCACGAAGTCAAAATGTAAAAAATACTAGTTCGAGACTATTATCATATTTATTTTAATCAATAGTGGAAACAGAAATGAAACTTACCTTTGGCTGTGGTTTAAGGCTTTTTCGAAAGTGACCTTATCCAAAATTATTCCACTTAATAATTTTATCAGATATGACCCAAATGCAATTAATAAGCACTTAAATTGCGAAAAATTAAGTGAAGTGAACAAACAGTTCCATATAAAAACGGAATAAGTGCACTTATACTTTTTTCCGGGTTTTAATGTGATCATTGTGGAAATATGAAGTTTCTAATATTCGGATATTTAATATTGGGATCCCATTGAGATCTATGTACGTAATTTATTTGTATTAAATTTGTAAACACTCCATTTCATGAATATATATGACCATATCTACCATAAAATATCGTCTGTGAACAATATAATACTAAGATATAACAGAGCAGAATAAATTAGGAAGAAAGGAAAAACAAACAAAAACATTGAAATTATTCACGCAATCATATTTACTAAAATAAAATTTATTTCACTACTTTAAGCGACATAAACCAATTAATGTTTTGGGATCTAAGCATCCGATTAATGGATATATAATCCAACAAAGTTAGCCTTATAATAAATATAGTAATATACTGCCTATGCAAGACGGCCGCTATGATGCCGGTTGCCGCTCTGACCTAAAATCAAAAAAGTTTTTGGGACTTTTTTTTCGTAATTAGCATAAAAGGCAATATAAAAAATGTAATGTTATATTTTTGTAACTTTTTTTTTGTTGCTCAGTATAAGACGTACTTCATCTAAAATGAGGATTAAATCTGCAAATGCAATAACATTTTCGAGCAAATTTTCCATTAATTGTTATAAATAAATTAGTTAGTTTCAACAAAAGTTAACTCATTATTTGTGATTTCATGTTTTTTGAAAACAACTAAAATAAAAAACCAAGAATCTGTTAAATGTATGATGATGACATGTATTTACGTGTAGGAAAAATTTGCCACAAAAAATGGGCCGGTCAAAAATTAATTCTATTTAAGGTTTTTGGTACGCTATAAATTATTTTGGAAAATTTTTTTAGGATTTTGGTAGAGGCTATTATAGGTAATGGCAATAATGGGAAACCATATTTGTATGCAGGTGAAACATTTGTGCCTTCGAATTTGAAATTCACATTAAACACTTAGATAATTGTTCCCAAAGACGGCGCGCAATAAATTAGTTAGTTTCAACAAAAGTTAACTCATTATTTGTGATTTCATGTTTTTTTGAAAACAACTAAAATAAAAAACAAAGAATCTGTTAAATAAAGACTTATATATTTACGTGTAGGTAAAATTTGCCACAAAAAATGGGCCGGTCAAAAATTAATTCTATTTAAGATTTTTGGTACGCTATAAATTATTTTGGAAAAATTTTTTAGCATTTTTGTAGAGGCTATTATAGGTAAGCGGCAACAATGGGAAACCATATTTGTATGCAGGTGAAACATTTGTGCCTTCGATACATAAAATTTGAAATTCACATTAAACACTTAGATAATTGTTCCCAAAGACGGCGCGCTTGTGCATGAAGGTTTAGGTCTTTGAAATTCGCATTAGAAAATTTAGAAAATTTTTCCCAAAGATGGCGCGCTTGTGCACGACAATGAATTACGATATTTGTATGAATTTTTCGAATTTACAAAAAACTTTTTCTATTAATTATAAACAAATAGAG
This sequence comes from Eurosta solidaginis, assembly GCF_040869045.1. NCBI lineage: Eukaryota > Metazoa > Arthropoda > Insecta > Diptera > Tephritidae > Eurosta > Eurosta solidaginis. The sequence goes on from NC_090324.1 coordinate 51,674,169, forward strand.
TAATATTTGTAAATACATAAGTCTTTATTTAACAGATTCTTTGTTTTTTATTTTAGTTGTTTTCAAAAAACTTAAATCACAAATAATGAGTTAATTTTTGTTGAAACTAACTAATTTATCGCGCGCCGTCTTTGGGAACAATTATCTAAGTGTTTAACGTGAATTTCAAATTTTATGTATCCCCGCTAAATTCGAAGGCACAAATGTTTCACCTGCATACAAATATGGTTTCCCATTGTTGCCGCTTACCTATAATAGCCTCTAAAAAATTGTTCCAAAATAATTTATAGCGTACCAAAGACCTTATATAGAATAAATTTTTGACCGGCCCATTGTTTGTGGCAAATTTTACCTACACGTAAATACATAAGTCTTCATTTAACAGATTCTTTGTTTTTTATTTTAGTTGTTTTCAAAAAAACATGAAATCACAAATAATGAGTTAACTTTTGTTGAAACTAACTAATTTATTTATAGCAATTAATAGCAAATTTGCTCGAAAATGTTGTATAAATTTGCCAAAAAAATGGGCCGGTCAAAAATTAATTCTATTTAAGGTTTTTGGTACGCTATAAATTATTTTGGAACAATTTTTTATGATTTTGGTAGAGGCTATTATAGGTAAGCGGCAACAATGGGAAACCATATTTGTATGCAAGTGAAACATTTGTTCCTTCGAATTTAGCGGGGGTACATAAAATTTGAAATTCACATTAAACATTTGGATAATTGTTCCCAAAGACGGCGCGCAATAAATTATTTAATTTCAACAAAAGTTAACTCATTATTTGTGATTTCATGTTTTTTTGAAAACAAATAAAATAAAAAACAAAGAATCTGTTAAATAAAGACTTATGTATTTACGTGTAGGTAAAATTTGCCACAAAACATGGGCCGGTAAAAATTAATTCTTTTTAAGATTTTTGGTACGCTATAAATTATTTTGGAACAATTTTTTAGTATTTTGGTACAGGCTATTATAGGTAAGCGGCAACAATGGGTAACCATATTTGTATGCAGGTGAAACATTTGTGCCTTCGAATTTAGCGGGGATACATGAAATTTGAAATTAACATTAAACACTTAGATAATTGTTCCGAAAGACAACGCGCTTGTGCATAAAGGTTTAGGTCTTTGAAATTCGCATTAGAAAACTTAGATAATTGTTCCCAAAGATGGCACGCTTGTGCACGATAATGAATTACGATATTTGTATGAATTGTTCGAATTTACAAAAACTTTTTCTATTAATTATAAACAAATAGAGTAATATTTGTTAACAAAAATAGGCCTATGCACTGCGGCTGATCAATACGAATAAATTCAAATAACTTTTATATGATTTGACGTATGCTAAATATGCGAAACAGCCTGTCAATTGATTGTATGGAAATTTTGTTAGCGTATTAATATACAGATGCTTTCAAGAATGTTTTATATACTTTTGTGTGGCAAATACTTCCAGGACTTCGACATCGACATGTTGTTTTTGACCTGGAAACATATAAAAACATTCATCATCAAGCCTTCTACGTTTCTTAAAAAATTTTACTTACATGTTTGTTAAAATTCTGTTAGAAATTAATAAAAAAAATAAAAGGGAAATATTTTTCTGCCAACTAATTTCTAACTTAGAAAAACGGAACTACGATCGGAATGCAGAATAAACGAAATCGAACGATTCGAAGTTGGATCGAAAGAGATTGGAAACCGGAATACCAAAATTGCCAAATCGAAAAGAGTTCCAATCCAAGTCGAAAAGCAGAATAGGTCTGATTATCAATTCAGGCGTTTGCTTGTTTTCTTCAACAGCGATTACATTTATCGGAATGAAAAGACAAATATTTTTAACATTTAAATAATGTTAAATTGACAGCATTTTTTTGAAGTACACATTTCCTATTTTGATATATAATGCAAATTTGATATTATTTTTCATGTGGAAAACACATTATTATAATGTAATATCTACATTTTTTTCATTTTTACATTTCAACACGAATGTGTTTTTTCCATGTAGATATGATTTTTTTAAATAAAATTTTTTTTTTTTCGATCAGTTTCTTTCTGTTGAATTTTATATACGCATACGTTAGATCTCATGCATAGGCTCAAAAAGCATGAATTCCACTTATTTCTGAAGGAGCTACTTCGGTTTTTTTTGATCAATTTATCTATGATTAATATTACAGGAATGCGATTCTGTGGCTTTTCCTAATGTTCACATGTTGTTGAAAATCTTATGTACGCTTCCAGTAACAATGGCAACGAACGAGATATCTTTTTCAATTCTTAGGCTGATTGAGATCTATTTGAGAAACACGATGAGTGAAAATCGATTTAATGGCTGTGCATCACTAAGCATCCACCGTGATCAAATTGTTACCTTTGATGAAGTTTTAGATGAAATTGCAAAGAAAAGCCAACGCACGCGCTTGAGTTTTTAATGTAACCTTTTTCATATCATATTCTGAATACACGTACTTTAATGTTAAAGCTTAAGACAACATTTTTTTAATTTATTTAACTGAAAAAAATATTTTTTTTTGAACCCACTCCAAGGCAATATTCCGGCTACGCCCCTGCCGTGAATAAAGAGTTTTTGCGACCTGAAGAAGTAATAATTCGTCGAGATCATCAAAAGTGTCCTGTTATTTTTCCACGTGATTGTCATGACGTGGCATTTCCTACCTCGTATTTAAACAGAATCTTGCCAAATGGAGAGAAAGTGGAGCGTGACTAGTTAGTGTGGAGTGCCAGTAGCAATGCTTTTTATTGCCTATCATGTCGTCTGTTAAGCACCAATACTTTAAATCGACCTAAAATGTGTTGTCCTGGCGGATACTCGAAATTCCAGGAATGGAAGAAGCTATACGATAAACTGCCATCACACGAAAATACTCAAGATCACATTAAATGTTATATTCAATGGCGATCTTTACAAAGTTTAATTCAAAAGGAGGCTACAAATGATACACTTATTTATCACTGAAACTCAAAAGTGGAAAGAAATTTTATATAGAATTTTGGACACTATTTTATTTTTGGGTGAAAGGCATTGCTTTCAAAGGCGAAAGTTTATATCTTGGTGAACGAAACAATGGACATTTTTTGGGCATCTAAGATCTCATAAGCCATTATGATCCGATACTTAGAGATCATTTTGAGAAAGTTAGGATTTCACAAGGACAGCACAAATATTTACAAGTTCACTATCTTTCTGCAGACATTCAGAACGATTTTATAGAAATTTGTGCAAAACACGTGAGGGAAACTATATTAAATCAAGGCAAGAAAGCCAAGTATTTTGCTATTATCGTTGATGCTATGCCACGTTGACTACGCTCATTTTGCGCTAATTCCATTTCAATTCGAAAGCTACAAATTTTACAATTCCAGGACGGTTTTTGGCTTTTGTGAATTGTAACCAAAAAACTGGTCAGAAAATCGCTGATCTAATTTTCCATACTCTAGGTAAACATGAAATCCCATTAAAAGATTGTCGTGCACAAGGGTACTGTTGAAGCCAAAAGTCTTGCAATTGTTGGGAATCGCTGGTGTTCTCCCAATTCAGCAGTTCCCTACAAAGCAACGCTGTCATGGGAAAATCACCAAGTGATCACTTGCATACTTTTTTTTTTTTTTTTGGTTTTGTGAATTAAATATTTCAATTTCGTTAAATGGCAAGAGGACCCTTGAATTGCCTCTTAAATCGCCAGGTTAACAAACGTATAAGGGTAATATACTTGCAACATTTAGACGTGACTAAGCATCTAACACATGTCGCAAAGTAAAAACCCGTAGCACAAAGATGTTTTCCTTATAAATGTTAAGGTTAGTTATGTTAAGTTTTACTATATGGCTTGTTGCCATGTGCTTTTTCAAGATTTGTAATTCCTCGTGTATTATATTTTTGTGTCAATATTACTGTGTTTGCTCATGTGCATAATCCATATGTATGTCTCCATCATTTTAATGTGTATAGCATCTCTTATTTGTGGTTCCTCATGTATCAAAAAATTATGTTAAAATAGATTTAATTTTAGTCAAGTTACAAGCCAGTGGCAGCAGACTTCCTCCAATTGTTATAGAAATATTTTTATTTTACAGTTTTGTAACGCCGTTATATCATGAACTTATGATAATTTTACCGCTTTGTCACTCCATTTTATCATACTACTATGATCGTAGAAATTATGTTTGTTTGTATTTTGTCCAATTTAATTTGTTTCTATTTTTCATAGATATAAAGTCTTCTAATTAACTATTTAACTTCATGCAAAGACTGGGAAGTTGAAATAAGTTTTTTATTCCTACGCCATGTTGCCGTGTCTAAATTTTTGTTTCGCTTTCCATTATCCTCAGTGTCTCCGAAATTTAGTTAAGTCTTATTTTTTCCTTTGATTTACGTAGTAGCATAGAATTTAAGTTTAGTGTACTTTATCCTTGTGAATAATCCATGTGTATGTCTAATTTTACCGCTTTGTAACTCCGTTTTATCATATAATTATGATAGTAGCAATTATGTTTGTTTGCATTTTGTCCAATTCAATTTGTTAATATTATTCATAGATATAATGTCTTTTAATTAATCATTTAGCTTCATACAAAAACTGGGAAGTTGAAATAGATTTTGTATTCATGTCATGTTGCTATGTCTATATTTTTCTTTCGATAATAGCATAGATTTTAAGTTTAGTAATTTTAGGTTACATAGTCACATGTTAATTTCATTTTTTGTTAAACTAAGTATACTGCATGTATATGTATCCATATGTATATCAGCTAACGTTTGTGATTACAAATTTGTCATTTTTATTTATTAAATACTCTAGCTGGTGCATTATTTATGTCGATTAATAATTTTTATAAAATATTTTATGTATTTATTTAAAATATAGTATTAAATGTTGCATATATTTAATCACTTAATTTATTTTTCTTTTTCTATTTTGATTGTTCCGTTAGTCATCCAATAATTTTCATTTACAGTTTTATAGCTCCGTTTTATCATGTACTTATGATTATTTTACCGCTTTGTATCTCCATTTTATCATACGATTATGATAATAGCGTAAGAGTAAATTTGATTTTAATATTTGACATAATTAGAACATTTTTTAATTCATAAACGAAAGTTTATTTATCTAAAACATAATTATTTTAAGTTCCACAAAACATATTTTCTTAGCACGACAATACTACATCAAATGAATATGTAATAATTACACGAACATTTTTAAAAACACGATGTTGCTCCTTCGGCGATATACTTGCGAGTATCACTTGCATACAAAGGGCCGTTTTCATAAAAGCCGGTAAGCGGTATATCTAATCAATGATTGCTTAACCGCTGATATCTGCAATGACAATTTCGTTTTCACCAAGGCCTGGTTAAGTTATCGCCGATTACACCGCTCATTGTGAATAAATAAAGAAAAAGTTGAATTGTGAATAGGTAAAGCCGCTGATTTTTGTTTTGCTTAAATCAAAGTAAATACTATTTTTTAGTATATAAAAAGTAATTCAAAGTTAAAAAAAATTGTAAAATGGAATTAAAAGGAAGTAAAAATAAGCCCCGTCTTCCAAATTTTACATCAGCAGAGGAGACACTTCTAATATCTTTGGCTGAGCAGCACGTATCAATATTGGAGAATAAAAAAACCGGCGCGGTCTTTTGCGAACAGAAACGGAAAGTATGGGAGCAAATAGATCGCGCTTTTGAGGCCCAGATGGCAGGGGAGCGACAGGAAATATATAGAACTGGTGGTGGTCGTAACCGGAGCTACGTGGACCCAAATACGGAAAGATTAGCGGCGTTGTTGGGCCAGACGGCAACTGGCTTTGCAAATAGTTACGATAGCGATGGTAAGACGTTTTATATTTCTGTTAAACTAAAATGTATCTAATAATGTATTATTTCAGTTATAACATATGAAATAGAAGCAATGGAAAAGCCAAGAGTGGACGAAGCTTCCTCTGAAATTTTGGAGGAGTCCATGAGGAGCATCGAGGTGCCTATATTTGAGGCAGTTGAGACCTTAGAAAATGTAGTAGAGTATATTTATCTTTTTTCTTTAATAAATTTATAATTTTGTAGACCACTGCAACCGATTGGAGCTCGTGGAATCCGACGCAGCTCAAAACGAAACCCTCGGAGAAACAAGCGGTGCATAGGGACGGAAAAAAGACAACTGACCGCCAACAAGAATTTTGGGAAGAGGAGAATAAGAAGGCGGTCGAGAGGCATCAGCGGGCAAAGGAGAAACATATGCTCGAAATAGAACCACTCCAAATTAATTTAAAAAAGCTAAATTAAATGTCGAGTAAGAGGCAACCAAAGTAGGATAAGTCGACGGCTGTGAATAGCGTTCAAAAATTTAATTTTAATATTAGGGCTGCTCATGGTCTGGTGCAAATGGTCTAGTAACATAGCTTATTTAGACAATAAACTTCAAAAGTACATGAATTTTGAAATTTGTTGTGTAAATATGCCATAAATGCTACGTTGCTAGATAATTTGCAAAAGATTATGAGCATCCTTATTTCATTAGCTTTTTATGTAGTATTTTTAGATTACATTTACTTTTTGTTTGCTATCTAATTTTTACTTCTTTGTTTTCGGGTTGTATTTTTTTCCAACTTATGCATCTTTGCTTGTGTCTGAAAGATGAGTCTAATACAAAAACCGTAAATTATGTTTAAAAAATGTTTGCAAACTTTGTGAAAATTTGGCCACTTTTTAAAAAAGTTGTCAACTTATTCTCAGAATTTTTTGAGTATGCAGGCCCTTTAATTATATTTATTATATCGTTCATCAGTTAAATTTTCTAGCTTTCCGTTTCAAGCTCTCATACTTTTCCTTTAAATTTTTCGTTCCATGTTTAACGCCAATCTGGACCTCAAAAGCGCGATCTATTTGCTCCCATACTTTCCGTTTCTGTTCGCAAAAGACCGCGTCGGTTTTTTTATTCTCCAATATTGAGGCTATACAGCCAAAGATATTAGCAGTGTGTCCTATAAGCTAAAGTATACAACGTTTTGCAAAACGAAATTGCAATTTTCCCCAAAAATTACTTCTTTAGATATAATTTCGCAATTTGTTTATGAAAAGAATTTCTTGAAAACTGTACATATGTAATCTCCTGCTCATATAATTCAGGATATTGGATAAAACTTTGAAAAATTTTTATTGAAAATTGAAACTTTTTTATCTGAATTTCAAAAAATTTTTTTAGTATGCAGTTTTGTAGCTCATTCAATTTTAATATAATAATGTGCACGTTAGAAGTACTTCAGAAGTAAACCCGAATTTTCAGATTTTTGTGTTGAGTATTCTGTTCCATCCGTTTTGATTGAAAAATCACTTTTTGTTCACTCAACACCTTCTACAAAAAAATAATTCTGAAAATTGGGGCATACTTCTGAAGTACTTCTAAAGTGCATACTATTATATTAAAATTGAATGAGCTACAAAACTGCATACTAACAAAATTTTTTGAAATTCAGATAAAAAAGTTTCAATTTTCAATAAAAATGTTTCAAAGTTTTATCCAATATCCTGAATTCTGTGTAAGTCATAGACATTTTACTTATTCAACTTCTGTTATAGATTACGCTATATTACGCTATATACTTTACGAATAAAATCCTTGGTATTTATAAAATATTAATTCATTTATTTTATTTAAGCTTATTAAAAACAACTATGTATACTACTATGAAAAATGAATTAAATTAATCCTAACTACCTATATACGTATACATGAAAAATGAGTTTAACTAAAGATAACTTTGAATACGATGTCTGCGTAAACCTCATACAGCTCATCATTACATCTTCTTCAGTACACACCGTCGGCATTGCGTTGAAGCCCATAGAAATTGTGTCGTGAAAGTTCTTGCGTCGCTGGTCTTTCTCTACCACGCTGGTGCTTGCTGTGTTATTTCCGAAGATGTTGATGTGTCTTAATAGGAAGACAAAAAAGTTCTTCTGGAGATTTATGGTCCTTCCCTTGATGCCAACGGCATGTACCGATATTAATTTAATCATGACTTGTATGAGCTTTACTGCCATATATATGAGCTTCTGTATGTAGCTCTATACATTTTTAATGTAGATTTTCATCGAATTCAGTTTGTTAGGAATCAGGCACTCTTGATTGTAGGAAATCAGCAGCCAATATTGCATTTAATATAGCGATCGCTTGTACTTTGTTGGAGGATGTGGTCTGTGTTATTAAATATCTATTTAGATTTATACCACAATTCTGAATTAAAAGTTGATTTTGCATTTCCTCATGCGGTGTTACTAGCGAGTTGGACTGGTACAGTATGTTCTTTCGATCCTCAACGGACATTCTGTTACTTGAGTGAGTGGATAATCATTTTGCTAATTTCATATTTTTCTTCGAGATCTTGTTGCAAGGCTTGCAAATCTGCATGCAAGTTCACCGCTATGTTTGGAGACTCTTTATAACCTGGAAAAATTTTAAATGTATGTTACTCCTGGCTTTAAAGAGTTGACTTATATACTAACCTTGCAAAATAATCCCTGATCAAGCTCGACCTCATAAAGGAAACTTCCTACCTTCTGTCGAGTGGTATTCATATATAGTTTCAGTATACCCTTCAGTGCTACAACTATCTTCTTCGGAGGGGTCTGCATCGCTGTTTTTCCGAGCGATGTTATGTAAAACAGCGCATGCAACAACGACTGCCATTACGGTTTCTTGCGAAATCCTCAATCCTATGGAAAGCACTGGAAAGCGACGTTTCCACACACCAAAGCGCCTCTCTATGCAATTTCTCGTACGTATTTGCGACTCGTTATACAAGCGTTCCGCGTCAGTGTTGGGATGTGAAAGTGGAGTGATCATGTATCTATTTACACCATGCCCACTATCTCCTAGTATAAAACCGTCTTTAAATTCGTTTAGCTCAAATCGGTGTTTAATACGGCTGTTATTAAAAATGTTTGAGTCATGCGCGGAACCAGGCCATCGACAAACAATATCTCTAATAACGATATCTGCATGTCAAACTGCTTGCACATTGTACGAAAAATACCCCTTTCGATTTCGGAATATTTCCGCATTTTCTCCACCTAGTGATTGGATTTTCACATGGGTACAGTCAATGCAGCCAACAACTTTGGGGAAACTAGCAATGCGGTGGAAACTACGAGCAGTAATTTCCAGTTCCATACTGGTTTTAGGCATTTTGATGTATTCCGCGGAAAGTTCTGCAATTGCTATTGAAACCTTCCTTACGACCCGGCTTGCAGTGGCTACACTCACTCCACAGAAATCAGGTACTGTTATCAAAAAGCTTCCTGATTCATAGAAGCGTAAGACTAACAGTAGCATTTCTAATGGGCTAAGTGCTCGATTTCTGTATAACGAATCTTATTAATATAAGCGATGCCATTATAAATATACTACAAACCTTTCAGTGTAATTTCGTATTTTATGTTAAAGTTTGTCTAAAACACTGGAAACACTTCTTTTGGAGAGACGAAACCTTTGAACCAAGGTGTGATCGTCATACTTCTCAAAAAATTTTTCTCTAGTTCCAAATGTACGTGGTTTTTTTTAAAGCGCAGGGAACCCATATGGGCTAAATTGTCAAGCTCGATATTATGCTCCATTATTTTGTTTATAAATTGTTTTTCCGCTTCTAGGTTGAATGGCTCGGATCACAGGGAACTCTATAGTGCCAGGTTGTACACCAAATATATGTTGTACTACAATCAACACAAATACCAAAAACGTTTTGGTGTGTAACAAATATATAAGTACTTAACAATTGTGTACGGTTTTATTTTGTTTAATAAAATACACCATTTACACACAATTTACAATTTTTGTAAAATTTTCCCGTAAATTTTATTTTGTAAACAGCTGACAGCCATCAAATTTTGCTCAATTAGCAGATTACCGGCCATCCATCTCCGGTAAAGTTAATCGGGCTTTTAATCCATTGATTCGTGATAACCGGCCATGGTGAAAACCAATTTCAGTCAAATCAGCGATTAAATTCCAGCAGTAATCGGCTTTTATGAAAACGGCCGAAGAGAGAAGTAACTAACTAATGATTGGCTGGAACGATGAGTCTTTTTGATAACTATCATCGGAATCGCATCCAGCCATCATCGTGTCTTATAGGTAATATATAAGTTTTTCTCTTGTGATTAAGTTTCTAGTTTACCTACAAATCTATATACTTACTTTCATTGTATATCTATGTATTTATCTTTTAAAATACACTTTTATCATTATTCTAATTCGTTGCTTTTCATTTCTTTTGGTACCAAATCTGCCGTGAGTGCGTACCGGCATTTTCTTCGTTCGATCCCCGCCCGATAATTTGGTCCATCGAGCCGTCGAACTGCACGGGATTTTTTTTTGGAAAAGCAAATCAAAACATATATACAATTACAGCAAGAGAGGCAGAAAAAAGAAGACATCAACACAAAGAAGAAGAAAGACTAACAAATTAATTTCGATGCCAACAAACAAAAATTTTATCAATCAAAAAATCATAAAAGAGGTGCGTGTGATATAATTAATTTGTTGAGCAATTAGGTTTTTTCTTGTGTAAAAAATATACTTACAGAAATTGTTTTATTAGTGCTAATAGCGATATTTAAATTTGTCACATACACAAGTGCACAAGTTAGAGATAAATGCGATCGCCCGCACTTGTGTACATATCCATACAAGGCACATTTGTAGGAACATACAGCCCAGTAGGAAATGTTTACATTGACCCCGTAGGAAATGTTTCAAAAATTAACTGAATTAAATTCGAGAAATTTTTTCAAATTTATATTTAATTGGTGGCGCTTATCATTCCCTTTGACGGTTTTTAGTATTTGAGTACATTCCAATATTCGTCAAACTTTGAGAGTAAATATGGCCTTAAGTTACTTTACTAGGTGTTCAGACCAAATTGTTGAATTCAATGCGGAATTCAATGAAGCCTATTTAAAGGAAAATTCGAAAACCTCCTTGGAAATTCTAAAAACAAAATTAATCGACGCTTGGTCGAACACAAAGCTAGCATATGAAAAATGCTTACAATCCTTGAAGAATGAGGATGAAGTAGAAGCGGACAAAGCAAAGCAGTCAATATCTCTTAGGGATTATATATACTGCTTGTCATGCATTACTGAATGCATCCAACAGGCCGTTTCTCCAGCTACTGTCACTGCCCAAGTAGCCACCCAGTCCAATAGTCTGCCGCCATGTGATACGGAAATATTTCATGGTGATTACGTGTCTTCGTCATCCTTTCGCGATCTATTCACAGCGATTTACATTAAAAATTCGCGACTGGAGGACGTCGAAGAACTTTACCACATGCTTCAGAAAAAAAGTGGTGAAGCAAAAGAAATCGTCGCGAAAGCCCCGCTAACCAATTAAGGCTTCGAAATGGCGTGGTCTAACTTGAAGGCGGCATACGAAAATAAACGGGTGTTGGTCAACAGTCATCTAAAGGTGCTTTTCTCGCTTCCAGTTATTCGGGCTGGCAGTGCAACAGCGTTAAAGGAGCTTCAGCGGAGCAGTAATTGATGCTTATCTGCCCTAGAAATGTATGACGTCAAGGTCAAGGAGTGGGACCCAATTCTAATTTCTCTGTGTTAGAATCGCCTGCCGGAAACAACGCTCGGGTTATGGGAACAATCCTTAGCGGACAAATCGGCTCTACCGAACTGGAGTCAAATGGATACATTTCTGACACAACGATACAGGACCCTGGAGTCGATACTTGATGTGAAAGGTGCACCTTCATCATCGTCGACAACCCTTTCACATAAAGCATCTGCACAATCGGGCAATACGGGAGCCCAAAAGAAAGTAGCGCTTGCTACCAATGTTTCCCATTCATACTGCGTATTATGTCCTAAACAACAACATCCGTTACGATAATGTACAAAATTTTTAACTCTTGCAGTAAATGATAGGTTTTCGGCAATTAAAAAGCACAACTGCTGTTTGAATTGTTTGACAAAAGGCCACTCAATAAAAGATTACAAGAGGCAGTTCGCGTGCTCTAAGTGCAAAAGTAGACATCGTACTCTCCTCCACAGAGTGCCTTCTAACATTCAACCTTAAAAGACTCCACAAACGCAACTACTTCACAAGCATTTCACACTAATATACAGTCCACTTCTTCGCATAGTCGTCCAACATCAAAAGAAGAAAATTTTAAATCGTCGAATTTATCTTTGGCTCTACTAGGAACTGCGATGCTTCATATTTGCCACTTAGGGTCAACATATGTCGCTCGAGCTTTAACTGATTCAGCTGCCAAAGCATCGTTCATCTCGGAGCGACTTCGGAAACTTCTAAAGCTGCCATGTCCAAAAGCCAACGCGGTTATTTCGGGACTTAATTAAACAGATTGCAACAATACCTCGAAGAGCTGCTCGTTCGTTTTGGGCTCACCCCGTGACCCAAATATTTTCATAGATGTCAATGCTTTCGTTTTACCAAAAATCACTGGCAACTTACCTTCAACCTCGATAGATGAATTGATACTAGATCAACTGCCTAAAGTACCTTTAACAGATTCTAATTTTCTTCAAAGCGGTCTGATAGATGTTTTCATAGGAGGGGATTTATATCCCAAAGTAATGTTAGGTGGCGTAAAGCGCAGTTTAAATAACAATTTCCTGTCCCAAGAAACTTTGTTCGGGTGGATCATCACTGGAGCATCTTCCACTGCACTGGTTTCTTGCTTTGCTAACAAAGTCTCCATCCGGGAGGACATCTCGTTAGATTGTCAACTGCGTAAGTTCTGGGAACTGGAAGAAGTTCCTAAAAGAAATCTTCAGTCTGCAGAGGAGTCGTTTTGCGAAGAACTGTACTCGAAGACGACTATACGAAACCCCGATGGTAGATATGTCGTGTCGTTGCCGTTTAAAAGTTTTTATCCCACGGATTTAAAATTAGGTGCATCTCGGCCACTCGCGCTGCAGCAATTTTATCGCAACGAAACAAGATTGTTAAAAACCGCTTCGAAGAATACGACAATGTCGTGAAGGAATACCTTGAATTAGGACATATGGATCGAATAGAAACTCCAAATTTCGAACATTCACCTAGCCACTTTTACCTCCCACATCACGCGTTTCTGAAACCTGAAAGTACTTCGACGAAGTAGAGAGTAGTTTTTAACGTGTCATGTAACTCTTCGAATGGCGTCTCGTTAAATGATATTCTCCATGTAGGCCCGGCTCTGCAATCGGATTTAACGTTTCTTCTAATTCGGTGGCGGCTGTACAAGTTCGTTCTAAGTAGCGACATACAGAAAATGTATCGTCAAATTCTGGTCAAACCTGAACACAGACCTTATCGGAGGATTATTTTTGGGGATGACCCGCAAGGTAGCATACAAGACTGTCAACTTAAAACAGTCACTTTCGGGATAATTTACGCGCCATACTTGGCAATTAGAACACTTATTCAATTAGCTCGAGACTGTCAGGATTCACATCCATTAGCAGCTCAGATTCTCCGGAACTCCATGTACGTAGATGATGTCTTAGCAGGATTCCACGATATAGCCACAGCTTTACAAGCGCGAGATGAATTTATCGAATCATTATACAGCGCTGGCTTTTCCTTGAGGAAATGGTCCTCAAACTTTAAAAATATTTTAAAAAATCTCCCACAAGATCACCTCCTAGACAAAGATTTTTTGGAATTAGACGAAACAAGCACTACAAAAGCATTAGGAATTCGATGGAACGCTAAATCAGACCGATTCGTCTTTAAAGTTCAGGTCCCCTCGTTGCAGGACACGTATACGAAACGCGAAGCATTGTCTGTGATAGCGAAGCTTTTTGACCCAGCAGGTTGGCTAGCATCAATCGTGGTGCTAGCAAAAATAGTTATGCAGCAAACACGGTCTGATGGTACACCCTGGGATAAGCCCTTATCTCCTCAAACTCTTTCCAAATGGAAAGCATTTTTAGAAAATTACCAATTTGTAGAGGAAATCGAAATTCCGCGATGGGTATATTATTCTGAGGAATCACCTTTCCAAGTTCATGCCTTTTGCGATGCCTCGGAAAAGGCATACGCGGGGGCGATATATTTAAGAGTAGAAAACCAGGGAATTACGTCTTCTAATCAATTATTGGCCAAAACGAAAGTCGCACCAATCAAAACCATTTCACTTCCCCGTTTAGAGCTGTGTGGTGCTGTTCTGGTGGTCGATATGCTTCAATCACTTCTAAAGGAACTTCCATTCAAAGTCGAAAATATATACTGCTGGAGAGATTCTACCATCGTTCTCGCGTGGTTAAGAGAAAGGCCCTGCTCTTGGACGACCTTTGTCGCTAATCGAGTGGCAAAGATCCAAGATGCTCTCAGCGTTAGGCATTGGAGTCATGTTGATTGCAAGGATAATCCCGCAGATCTTGGTAGCAGAGGAACTTACCTACAGGACTTATGCTCGAATAAGTTGTGGTGGCACGGCCCCTCGTGGTTAGACAAATGCGTAGAACAATGGTCTTCCCTGGATGTAGATGTAAACGACACTACGCTTGAAGCGAGGGGATTAAAGGCACATACTTCACAAGTGTCGAAGCAGGATGACCCCTTACAAAGATTTTCGTCGCTTCTGCGTGCACTGCGGGTCTTAGCATATGTGTTTAGGTTCTACAATCGAACTAACCGATTTACCCGACGGTTTCATTCTTACCCCTCTCTAATTATTTTTGGAGAAGAAATTTCTAAAATTCGAGTTCGGCTCATAATACTTGCCCAAATGAATCACTTTCCAGAGGAACACAAGGATTTTACCGCTAAAATTGCAATATCGTCAAAGAGTAAAATTCTCTCCTAAAACCCATTCCTCGATATTCATGGTGTAATTCGAGCAAACGGTCGACTGACAAATTCGCAGATGTTGTCTGAAGACGAAAAGCGTCCGATTATTTTACCTTATAGTTGTTATTTCGCAAAGTTGTTAGTAGAACTTATTCAAAAGGGCTCTTTTCATGGCGGAAATCAAATGGTATTTCGGTTACTGCGCCAACAATATTGGATTCCGAAAGCCAAAAATCTCTTAAAGATTGTTATTCATAATTGTAAACCATGTGTTATACACAGAAAATAAAATCAATGTCAAATTATGGCGGCTGTCCCGAAAGAACGGACGGTACTATCCAAACCCTTTGAAAATACAGGTGTAGACTTCACCGGTCCATTCGATATTAAAAGTTTTTCGGGAAGATCTTACAAGATGAGTAAAGGTTACGTTTGTATTTTTATATGATTTTCTACCAAAGCGATTCACTTAGAAGCTGCCAGCGATCTTTCAACGGAAATCTTTCTTGGCGCATTTTCAAGGTTCGTTGCTAGAAGAAGCTGTCCAAAAATATCTTTTCGGATAAGAGTCTGTGTGCAACCTATATAGCCTTCAAGGAGTCTCCTAGTATTTTATCCCGGCAGGCGCTCCTCATATGGGTGGTCGGTTCATCGTACCGCTGCTTCTCAGAAATTCAGCTTTGAAGATTTTAAAATCCTTCTTTGTCGCATCGAAGCCTGTCTAAATTCAAGATCGATATAACCAAATCCCAACGACCCCCCTGATTATGCAGCTCTCACTCCTGGTCATTTTCTAACTGGGGGCCAATACTCGCCTCACCGGGACCCTCCATCGAAACAAATCCAATCTCATTAATCAACCGATGGCAAAAACTTAAAGCTCTTAGTCAACAACACTCGCTTCGCTGGAAGGAGGAATATTTAAAGGAACTTCACAAACGTCATAAATGGAAGTCCCTTCAAAAAGATATTGCCATCGATGACCTAGTTTTAGTTCGCCATGAAAATCTTCCACCTAATGAATGGAGCTTGGGTAGGGTCAACAATATATACCATGGAACTGATAAAAGAGTTCGAGTGGCCGACATTCGCACCCAAAGGGGAATGATAACGTGCCTCACTGTATAGTTAGTTGTTTTACCAAACTAACCTTTAGCGTTTATAATCTCTTTTAATTCAGTATATCCAACAACCCAAAATTCCGTGTTCGGATGGGTCCTTTCTGACCCATGTGTCCTTTAAGGCACAGCTACCCCTTAATGAGTACCGTTTCGCGTCTTTCGCTTTCGCGTGGGTCCTATCCGGCCCGGGTTTCCTTTCAGGCACAGCGACCCCCTAATGGGTACCGTTTCGCAATGTGTAATTTTTATTAAGTCAGTCTAAGTATTAAATTGAATTGAACTTAATATATGAATTATACTATCTGGGTAATTAATCATATAAGTCGCCGTTACATTATAACCCCTACGAGGCAGCAATTATGAATTTATAACGAATTATGAATTAAAGAAAAGAAAGTGCGAACTTCAAGCTGTGAAGTTGTGTTTTGATTTCTACTGTGCCTTATTTTGTCTTAAATAAATAAATTTGTTTGTTTAAATAATTATTGTGCTAAAAATAAGTGTAAACACGTTGTGTACTGCATTCGCAATTTAAAGTTCTGCTTTTCTTTACTAAAATAAATTGTATCTTAAAAATAATTGATAAAGTGTGTATATCCATACATACATACATATTTGCCGAGTCACTTTGCATATTTGTTGTTGCATTTGATTGGCATTTACATATTTTCAGTTTTCAATTGTTATTTGCTCGTGCACATTTACTTCATTTTCTTTTCACTGCCACAGCTGTTTGCATTGTGTGTTGTTAAGCGTCAGTTAATAGCGATCTTAAACTGCACATACAGTGATCTTCAAACTGCTCAAACAGTGATTTTCTTACTGTGATCTCCAAACTATTTTCACTGCCTCCGTCTGTTTAATCAATTTTACTTTAACTTATAATGTCTTGCAATTTTGTTAACTGCCAATTGAAAGGTGATACCGAGCGTTTCGTGTCGTGCTGGCTTTGTGATGAGCTTGCTCATATGAAGTGCGCTAGTTTGACAGCAAGGGTGTGTGATGCGATCAACGATAACAAGGGTGTGCGTTGGTCGTGCTTGAAATGCAGATCCACCGAAGTGGATCTTTTTAAGCTTTTCAAACATACCCGAAACGCATTCTCCGAAATCGGTAAGGAACTTTCTACATTAGGGGATAAATTCAAGTATTATGAAAACTTGTTTAAAACTTTCAAATGTATTACCGATTCAGCTGCTAATGCTAACAGCGACAGTCGTGACAGCAAACGAAAACGAACTGATGTCTCGGCTGGCGTATTGACCCTAGACCCCGTTCAAAACATCCAGAACCCAATCGTTCCTACACCTAGCACGATAGAATTAATAAACTTAGCATCTCCAAGTCCTCTTACAGTAGCGCCTTCAACATCAAAGGCACCTCCAACAAAACTAGCAGCTAGAAAAAATATTGAACCTGCAAACCGTTCTCAGGCGACTGAGCCTGGAACTAGGAAGTTGGTTGTAGTCCCTCCTAAAAAATCGATATTCGTGTCAAGATTCGACAGGGATACTACTGAGGAGGATCTGAAATCGTATATCTTCTCAAAAAGGAAAACCCATGACGTAACAATTCGGAAATTTAATTTTAGTTATGAAAGAAACGTATCTTCCTTTAGATTAGATGTACCTATTGACCATTTTGACACTATCTTGAGTAACGATTTTTGGCCCTCTGGGGCACTTGTGCGGGAATTTGAATATAGGCGGAATAAGAGTGTTCCAAACTTGGCAAAGATCCCTGTTAATAACACTGAGTCAAAAAACTGAACGAAAAATCTGCTTTAGATATACTTTACCAAAATGTTAGAGGCTTAAACACTAAGTTAACAGAACTGTTTTTAAAATCATTTAACTCAAGCTACGATATAATTGCTTTAACCGAAACCTGGCTGAAACCTCATTTTTTTAACTCAGAGATCCTCTGTAATGACTACCAGATATATCGAAATGACCGCCTGAACAGGGTTGGAGGTGGGGTTCTGCTTGCTGTACACTCTTCAATACCATCTGAAGAGATTTGCGTAACCCCCACCGATACAACTGAGTTCTTGTGCATACGCACACAACTAGCAAATATCCACATTTATTTGGCCATCTGTTATATCCCGCCATCTTCTGAACTGTCCGTTTATATGAATCACATTTCCTTGCTAAGAACTGTTAATTCGATGCTAAAGCCTTCCGATTCCATTATTGTCTTGGGTGACTTCAATATGCCACACATATCATGGTGCATCTCTGACTTTAATATCGTACCAGTTTCGTCAAAGTCTTCCAACAATGAATTTCTAGACGGAATGTCTGAGCTGTGCCTTCAACAAATCAACATCCAATCGAATAAATTCGGAAGAGTGTTGGATTTAGCCTTTGTGGATGATGAATCTAAATATTCCATTAGTCGATGCGAACCCATTATTGAACCTGAAGATGCTTACCACCCTTCCCTCAAAATAGTTTACGAAGTTGTAAATTATGCTTGTAACAGCGGAAATAAACGATACGACTCCAGTTATCGCTTCGACTTTGCGAAGGCCAATTTTAAAAAATTAAATCGTGATCTATCTCGAATAGTGTGGCCAACATTTAATGCTGATGTGGAGCAAAGCGTTTCACACTTTTACAATACCATTTACTGTCTTTTTGAAAAATACGTACCTAAGCGGATTTGTGTACATTCCGATACAAGCCAAGTATGGTTCACTAAAGAGCTGAAAATTTTAAAGAATAAAAAGTCTCGATCTTTCAAGTTGTTCAAAAAGACGGGTTTACATAACCATTACTTACAGTACTCGATTCTACGCTGCAAGTATTTTCAATTGAACAAAAAGTGTTACAAAGCTTATCTTTGTAAAATGAAAAGAAATATAACTTGCAACCCGAAGGCATTTTACGGATTCGTAAACTCTAAACGCAGGGTGAAAGAGTTTCCATCATCCATGAAATTCCAAGATAATATTTCCAGCGATGATCAAGAGATCGCCGACTTCTTTGCGGAATTTTTCAAATCAAATTACTCTATTGAGACCAACGTTCCACCTAATGAATACCCATACCATATTGATTCATGTTATTCAATCAGAGCTCCATTTATATCTTCAGAAGATGTATTATCTTATTTAAAAACTTTAAAAGTATCATATTCATACGGCCCCGACAGGATCCCGACACACTTTCTTAAAAAATGTGCCGCAAACATCTATCAGCCGCTAACAGATTTATTTAATTTATCTTTAATTTATGGCGTTTTCCCAACAATATGGAAGGAATCTTTTCTTATTCCGCTTCATAAAAATGGAAGCAGGTCTTCAATAGAAAACTACCGGGGCATAGCAAAGTTATCCGCTATCCCAAAGTTATTTGAGGCTATTGTTACCCACCACCTAACATTCCCTATTTCCCCCATAATTGCAAGCTCGCAGCATGGGTTCTGTAAGGGCAAATCACCTATCACCAATTTACTAGAATTTACCACCCACGTTTCTAATGGATTTAGAAAAGGCCTTCACACTGATGTAATTTACACCGATTTCAGTAAAGCTTTCGACAAAGTATCACACCCATTACTTATTCATAAGCTCAGTCAACTCGGTTTTCAACCCCGTCTTATATGTTGGATTTCTTCGTATCTTGGTTATCGTACGCAAAAAGTAATCTTTAAAAATACACTTTCTGGGGTCATCAATGTTTCTTCTGGTGTTCCTCAGGGCAGCCATCTTGGTCCGATTCTGTTCTTGTTGTTCATAAACGATATATCTGGTACAATTAAATACTCAAAAATCTTGATGTACGCAGACGATGTAAAACTTTTCAAATCATGTGCCTCGGTTGAGGAACATTCCTTGCTTCAAATGGATTTAAATCACTTGGTTACCTGGTGCAATGTAAATTATATGCCGCTCAATCTCAAAAAATGTAAATTCATGTGTTTTTCTCGGAGAGTTTCGCCACCAGCTTCATATACAATTAACAACTATAGTCTAGAAACTGTAAATAATTTTATTGACTTGGGAGTCATGATGGATTCCAAACTTAGTTTCAATCTTCATATTAATGCTACAGTGAATAAAGGCAAAGGTGTTTTTGCATTTGTTAAACGGTGGTCAAAAGAATTTAACGACCCTTACATAACTAAAGCACTTTTTACAACATTAGTTAGGCCAATATTAGAATACGGCTCGATAATTTGGAATCCGCGTTATCGAGTCCATGCAGACAGTCTCGAATCAATACAAAAACAATTTTTACTATTTGCCTTAAGAAATTTCCAATGGGACTCTTTAACTAATCTTCCACCTTATACTAATCGATTAAAGCTTATCAATCTTCCAACTCTTGCTAGTCGAAGGGAAATGCTTGGTGTGATATTTATGACAAAACTTTTAAATGGATCAATTTCGAGCCCATTCCTTCTGAATGAAGTGAACTTTTGCGTTCCCTCTCGGACATCGAGACACTTCAAACCTCTTCTGCTGAAACAATGTAGAACGAATTTCGAACAAAATGAACCTTTTCGGCGTTTATGCCAAGATTATAACTCTCACTCAAACACATTTGATAGCTCGGACTCCCTTTTTTCTATAAAAAAGATTGTTCTCACCTCTCTAAATTAATGTATAATACGTTTGCTTCTGTTCTCTTTAAGTATTACGCTTGGCTGATGAAATTTCTTCTGTAGCTGAGCAGTCTCAGATCGTGACGCTTGACAAACCGCTGCCCATCAAAGACTCGGCAAAATAAAAAAAATAAAAAAAGTTATTATATATATATATAAATCGATCGCGTGAACAGGATTAGCCTGGTTTCATTGGGCCACTTGAGGGCAGCGCGCTGCCACAACGTCCATTAAAAAAAAAAAAAAAAAAAAAAAGCACATTGAAAAAGCTCAACAATTGATTATTATTGCACGCATGCTAGGATAGAAACTAGTACATTTTTATAGTTGAATTCATGTAAATAATACCTTCTTTCACGTTACCACCTTAAGGAGCTTCTCCTTTGGTTATTGCAATTCCTCAGTATTGCAAGGCAGCCGGCAATGTTGAAGCCAAAAGGCTTTCAATGGTTGGGAATCGCTGGTGTTCTCCCAATTTAGCAGTTCTCTACAAACCAACCCTGTCATGGGAAAATCACCAAGTGATCACTTGCATACTAAGAAAAGTAACTAACTAATGATTGGCTGGAACGATGACTTTTTTGATAACTATCATCGGAATCGCATCCAGCCATCATTGTGTCTTAGAGGTAATATATAAGATTTTCTCTTGTGATTAACTTCCTAGTTTACCTACAAACCTATATACTTACTTTCATTGTATATCTATGTATTTATCTTTTTAAATACACTTTTATCATTATTCTAATTAGTTGCTTTTCATTTCTTTTGGTACCAAATCTTCCGTGAGTTCGTATCGGCATTTCCTTCGTTCGATCCCCGCCCGATCAGGTACGATAACGGCGCCAATATGAAAGGAGCTTACAACGGAGCACTACGTCACATTCTCGACAAAAACTCGAGTGCTGATTACTCTTCTTATGAAACCCACAGTCTCAATTTATGTGGTGTTGGTGCTGCAGAATGTTGTACGGCTGCAATTACTTTCTTCGGAGTTGTAAAATTGTTTTATTATTTTCAGCAGCACTCCACAACGATGGGACATCCTCAAAAAAAATGTTCCGAGCTCTCTTCATAGTCTTTCAGACAAAAGCCAAATTTGACTGCGCAAGCATACGGAGATGTTACGGGCATTCTCAA
The DNA here is from genome assembly GCF_040869045.1 of Eurosta solidaginis. NCBI lineage: Eukaryota > Metazoa > Arthropoda > Insecta > Diptera > Tephritidae > Eurosta > Eurosta solidaginis. The sequence continues at coordinate 51,695,887 of NC_090324.1, forward strand.
GTACATCAACAAGTTCGAATATATCTTGCTGTCCTCAATTTGGTTCAAAATACTGACTACCAATAATGAAATAAACGTGATCCTCCAAGCCAGAGACACCACCATAAATGTTGAGGTGCGACATCTAGATGCCTTATTAGCTGATTTGAAGTTGATCAGGAACCAATGGGAAACAATTTTAAACGAATACAAAACAGTTGCTATCCAATTGAACATCTCGCCAAAGTTTCCGGACATTCGAAAGAGAAAACCCAAAAGACGTTCTGAAGATAATTTAAATGTGATGATTACGGATGATTTAGAGTCTGATTTTAAAAAGAAAACATTCCTGGTGATCTTTGATTCGGAAATCACTGGCATTAATGAACGATTTGTAGCTTTGAGAAATTTGAACGAGACGTTTTCCTTTTTGTGGCAATTTGAAGACATGGATGAAACTACGATTCGGGCAATCGCAGCAAAATTTGTGGAAAAATACAAGTCGGACATTTTTCAAAGCTTAGAATGCGAAATAATTCACTTGAAAGACATTTACCAAGCAAATTTTGATAAAGGTCTGTCACCATGGGAATTGCTAAATGCCATCTATGTTCAAAATCTGTATACAATTTTCCCCAACATTTGTGTTGCTTGCTATTATTGCACTATATCTGTCACTGTAGCTAGTGCAAAATGTTCCTTAAGCGTCCTTTCAAGAATCAAAAACTTTCATAGATCGTGGTCATCTAAAGAGCAAATTTTAGGACTTGCCACGCTATGTGTTGAATCCGTTTTGGCAAGGCAGTTAAATTTTGATATTATTATAAAAAAATTTGCAGCGAAAAAAGCAAGAAAAGCCACTCTTTGATATCCGAACCTTCTATATTGAATAATTAAAATGGATAATCATCATTAAATTTATCAGAAATGTATTAAAATGTTACCAAATAACTAGAAAAAATTATTTGAAACCAATATGTGGCTGTTAAAAGAGAATCTTATTTCTACGTTACAATAAAACAGTATAAATAGTAAATAATCTGTGTTAATTTTATTTTCAGATCTTAGTCCAAAAATCATTTAGTTGATGTGGCAAAAATTTTGTTTGATATACTCCATCAATAACGATTCATGAATGAGACGCCATTAATTAAAAAAATCAAATGTATTAGTTGATTTTTTATAGGGGCCCGTAAATTGTTTAGTCCCGGGCCCAGATTTGTCTCTACGGCCCTGTGGGTATCAAATGAAAGGTGGTAATGAGTATTTTAAAAGGAAGTTCTATAGGTGGACGCCGTTACGTGATATCGCCATACCGGTGGACCAGAGGTGACTCTAGAATGCGTTTGTACGATATGGGTATCAAACGAAAGGTGTTAATGAGTATTTTAAATGTGAGTGGTCCTTAGTTCTACATGTGGACGCCTTTTCGAGATATCGCCATAAAGGTGGACCAGGGGTGACTCTAGAATGTGTTTGTACGATATGGGTATCAAACGAAAGGTGTTAATGAGTATTTTAAATGGGAGTGGTCCTTAGTTCTACATGTGGACGCCTTTTCGAGATATCGCCATAAAGGTGGACCATGTGGGTAACAAATTAAATATTAATGAGGACTTTAAAAGGGAGTTGCCCTTAGTTGTATATGAGAAGACGTTTCCGAGATATCGACCAAAATGTGGAACAGGGTGACCCAGAACATCAGCTGTCGGGTACCGCTAATTTATTTATTTATGTAATACCACGAGCAGTATTCCTGCAAAGATTCCAAGGGCTTTTAATTTCGCCCTGCAGAACTTTTTCATTTTATTCTACTTAATATGGAAGGTGTCTCGCCCATTTTACAAAGTTTTTTCTAAAGATATATTTTGCGTCAATAAACCAATCCAAATACCATGTTTCATTCCATTTTTCATATTTGGTATAGAATTATGGCATTTTTTTTTAATTTTTCGTAATTTTCGATATCGAAAAAGGTGGCGTGGTCATAGTCGGATCTCGGCCATTTTTTATTTTTTATTTTTATTTATTTATTTATTTATTATTTAAAGTCGACGACAAACTATGGTCGACTGCATAATATAAAAGATATATAAATATACAACTCAAAAGATAAAATTTAAGATATATCGAGATTTCAACAATGTTATATTACAAACAAAGAAATATTAATGAACATTACTATTTAATTTCAAAATATAATAATAATAAGAAATATGAGTAGAAATAAGATCTTATGCCGAAATCTTATACTGGCGGAATGCATCAGATTCCGCTCAGCATGATTTCGGAATGCAGTGGATTCCAATCTCCCTGTTGGAATGCAACAAGATTCCAATCAGCATGTCATGGGAATCCGGCAGTGCTATGAGTAGTGTAATGAGGATACGCCATCACAAGGCATAAAAAAGTAACATGACCTGTGTTGTTGGAATGCACCGGATTCCAATCAGCTCGATGCCTGACCCATAAGATTATACTGCCGGAATGCATACGATTCCGGTCAGTGACTCATGAAAAAGCATGTTTTTTACGTTGTTGGAATGCACCAGATTCCAATCAACACAGTACTGTCTTGTTCCTTCTTAATGATACATGTTGATAAATGTTCCTCCATCCTTAAGCGAGATAGTTCCTGTTTTTTATCGAAGGAATAAAATGCCGGCAAATTAAATTAGCTTGTATCTCTTAAATTAGATAGGCAAGTATTGCATTACGTATAGTGGCTGTAGGGTTATCTACTTTGTAAAATATACTTTAATTTTGTAAATTATTTTTTATGTTATAATACTTTTAATCCTATTTCAAAATGAAAATGTTCTAGTTAGTTATTTTTAAAATTTTTTAAAAGTGAAAATATTTATTAACGAATTTTCCTTAAAACAACATACGAGGAATTCATTCAACAAAATGAAGATCGCGATGGTGTGCACCTGAATTGTAATGTGTGGCCATAGAGTCGAATCGATCCGGGACGCTTGGTTGTGCCAATAACACCGCATATACAATATTCGATGATGTAACACATATATGTATATGACTCGCTTGCGTTCAAATCAATTAATCAACTTTTTTGGAATACTTATTTGTTTCACGTGTGCTTATTGTGCTTTATTGCTCACAACTACTGAAATCGCTAACTAATCGCTGTTACAATTTTATCTCCTAATGTATGGACAACGATATTATCACGTTATATTTGGATTTTGCATTAATCTCAATATCAATTTATGATTTTAACTCCAACATCTACATGCCCTCAACATTTGGTGAGCTATTTTGTTCAAAATATTCTTTTTTAATAAATTTCGTTGTTAAATCTTTCGTTGAACCAATTTATAAACAAAATATTCAATATATATTTTAATACAAATTATTGATAAAATTGTTAAATATATACAAAAATGTAATTCATTTTTCTAAATTATAGTTTCGTTAATTACATTTTAATTATGTACACTCCTTCTCCAGTTTATTTTAAAAAATATTTATACACAATCATTATCATTTTACAACAACGACATAAAAACTCCACAGTAAAAATAGATTCATATATAAATAATAACCTCATTTTCATTCGAAAATTACACAAAAACACTACAAAACAAAACTAACTTTGATTTTCAAAATAAAATAAAAAAAAAAATGTTTACAATTTTAAAAAATCTCTAAAGTTTTCTTAAAATAATTTTATCGACATATTTTGCATATATCAATTATTTCATATTGAAATTAAAATCATATAAAAACTCAATATTAAACTCATTAGCAATTTCATATCACCCTCAAACGAATTAATGAATCAACTTTTCATTCCTTATCAACAACTTGGACATATATTATGCAGAGTACAATTATATATTGAACATATATTCTGCATAATACAAGTTTTTAATTTTTGAGTAATTGTCCACACAGAGTTGCCATCTACTATCATTCAACCTCATTCTAGGTTCTTCAAACATATCATTATAATTCACAATATTTAACAAACAGCTTTTAAATTATTTTTAACCTCAACAACATAGCAATAACACACCCAAACATTAATATACATAAAATATTAATACAATAAGTAAACAATAATAACAAATAAAAATAAACTATCAAGTACATCGAATCGTCAACAGATTGAGTCCTTATATCAATACCAACATAAACTTATAACACAGTTAACACAAAAATACATTTCTCAAAATTCTGACAATTTAAAAAAAGAAATACCATATATCTACAACATAAAATTCAAACATTTTTCAAACTACAACATAAAACTCTTACAATAATCAATGTACACTGTAAATTAACATTAAAAGAATAAATTTTCGTTTCACTGGAGGGGGAGTATATGTAGGGTTATCTACTTTGTAAAATATACTTTAATTTTGTAAATTATTTTTTATGTTATAATACTTTTAATCCTATTTCAAAATGAAAATGTTCTAGTTAGTTATTTTTAAAATTTTTTAAAAGTGAAAATAATAAATAATACATAGGATAAATTTATTTAAATATATAGTTTAACACTATATATTTATGGAAAGTAAATATAGTGTTAACTACTTTGTACTCTTTACTTTAATTTTTAAAATAATTTTAATTGAGTTTTCGTGTTAACTTAAAATTTTGAATAACTTCAAAAAAACAAAATTCTAATTAGTTGGAAAATATCTAAACTCAAAAATAAACAAAAATAAATTTTTATACTTAAAATCAAAATAAAAGATTTTTTTAAAATATCAACTTGAATGTTGATATAGTGGCAAAAGTACATTCAAGACTGATGCAGCTATACAAGTCATTGTAGTGCGCGCACCAGATAAGAAGAGGATTATTTTTAGCAAAGTTTCGTCGACAAAGGGGTAAATAGAAAGGAACGTAGCGTCTGGATACTCTAGGGGGAACCGCAAAAAACAAGCGGCTGAGGAGGTCCTCGGAATCAATTTCTCCAATAATGAGCTTATGGATGAACAATAAAAAAAATAAAATAAATGTAAGGCGCGATAACCTCCGAAGAGATCTAAGGCCGAGCTTCTCTTCCAATTTGCGTCGTGCTCCTCTTGATTTTTCCCTACAAATTGGCCGGACGGGACCTACATGTTTTATGCCGACTCCGAACGGCATCTGCAAGGCAGATGAATTTTCACTGAGAGCTTTTCATGGCAGAAATACAATCGGAGCGCTTGCCAGACACTGCCGAGGGGCGACCGCGCTTAGAAAAATTTTCTTCTAATTGAAAAATCTTATTTCTAAAATTTTGATGTTGCTTTGCCCGGGAGTTGAACCCAGGGCATACGGTGTGATAGGCGGAGCACGCTACCATCTCACCACGGTGGCCGCCATGGATGAACAATACCCCCAGTAATATTTTCCGATTTTCCAGAGTGGGTAAGTTAATAAGAAGAAGTCTACTTCTGTATGGAGGAAGGTGGAGACTTGAGTCCCAATTAAGCCCGCGCAATTCAAATATCAAAAATTGCTTTTGAACTGACTCAAGACGCTTTATATGCTTTTGAGAAACAGGGGACCAAACGCATGAGCAATACTCGAGTATTGGACGAACCAGCGATGTGTAAAGAACCTTAGTGAGGTACGGATCATCGAACTCTTTAGCTCATCTTTTAACAAATCCAAGTAAACCCAACGCTTTGTTGGCTATAGATGAAATATGCATGTTAAAATTCAATTTCGGATCAAAAAGGACACCTAGATCATTTGCAATAGATATACGCTCCAAAGGCGTACCATCTATTACATAAGATTTCAATGCTGGCTTCACTCGGTGAAATGTCATATGTTTACATTTAGAGCAATTTAAAGCTAGTAAATTTGTTGTGCACCAACATTGGAACGAGTCCAAGTCGGCCTGAAGAAGATCCAAGGAACTCAAATCGGTAGGACAGTAAGCGTAGCAAAGTTTTACATCATCCGCATACATTATAGTATGGGAATATAATATTATCTGTGGCAAGTCATTAATGAAAAGGGCAAAGAGCAAAGGGCCTAGATGACTTCCCTGGGGTACGCCGGAGGAAACTCCGAACGATTCCGACAGATTGCACTTGAACAGGACTTTTTGGGTCCGGTTAGAAAGATAGATTTTCAGCCACATTAATAGGTGAAACGGAAAGCCCAGTAAATCAAGCTTATGAATAAGCAACTCATGGTTGACGGTATCAAATGCTTTGCTGAAGTCCGTGTAGATGACACCCGTTTGCTTGTTCGCTAAAAATCCTTCCATAGCTATAGAGGTGAATACAAGCAAATTTGTAGTGGTTGACCTTTGACGAATAAAACCGTGTTGGCATGCAGATAAAAGACTAGAACACTGATATTGCAGTTGACTGGTGACAATCTGTTCAAAGACTTTAGGAATGACTGAAAGTTTAGCAATAACCCTGTAGTTTTCAACTTTTGACCTACTACCTTTTTTATGCAGGGGTATAATAAAAGACTGTTTCCAAAGTGCCGGGAATGACGCAGATCCCAGAGATAGCTCAAATAATTTTAAAATAGGCTCATACATGTTTTCGGCGCAGTACCTAAGCACGCAACTAGGAACACCGTCCGGTCCCGGAGAAAAGGTGGGCTTCAAAGATTGAAGACTCTGAAGAACAATATTACCATCAATAGCAGGATTCCTAATGTAATTTGAGCTATCTAAGTGATAGGGATATTGACCGGAATGAAAACCACTGGATGGATACGTGGACTTAAAGAACTCAGAAAATAGTTCAGCAACGTCGTCATCAGTGCAAGCTTTTTTACCTGCAAAGGTTAATGAGGAAGGATACCCAGAAGTTTTCCGCTTTGAATTTACGAAACTGTAAAACTTTTTTGGATTTCTAAAAAATTGGGTTTTACAACAATTCAAGTAATTTTTATAACAAAGCTGATTAAGACGATGAGATTTAGAACGAGCTATTAGATATTTAGAGAGGTCTGCAGATGCTCCAGATTTCTTGAATCTCTTATAAAGCCTATATTTAATGTTATTAAGTCTGATAAGTTGCCTTGAAAACCAAGGGGGCTTATTCGAACAGAGGGTATAGCCAGTAGGAATGCAGGTATCAAAGAAGCCATCAAGCGTACCGTAAAATATAGAGATAGCCGAATCGACATCAGTGCAAGCATAGAGATCCGACCAATCATGGGAAGCCAACAGATCATTGAGCATAATGAAATTCGCTTTGTAGAAGCATCTAGATCGGGGACGAGACTGTACTTGAATCCTACGGTGTAGGCTGATATCAAGTGATATCTCTGGCGTAGGGTGAAGAGGGTCTTCTGGAAGGGATAAAGGTGGTATTCGCGTAAGGGCAGTACCCACCGAGCATTCCACAAATACTAAATCCAGCATTTTATTTCCACTATTTGGAACATTGTTAATCTGTAAAAGAGATGAGTCTAACAAGCAATTGAGAAACTCATGTTGAGCATTGGGAGTTAAAAAGTTTGAATCACTTATATTAACCCAGCTAACTGTTGGCTAGTTAAAGTCACCAACAACAACAAGTCGATCGTTATCTCCCAACTGCGAATGCAAATCACAGATGGCCGAGCTATGACTAGCATAAACATCCATATCCGAACGAGGTGGTATATACGAACAGCAAACAATTACGCTATAGCTACCGAATGAAAGCCTAACTGCTATGAATTCGATATGAGAGATATTGTCCAGCGAAATCAACTCAGACGATAGGTTAGATTCAACAGCAATAAGGACACCTCCCGCTCTAGAGATGCGATCACGCCGATAAACAGCATATTTATTTGAAAAAACCTCAGAATTGTAATTATCAGGCTTTAGCCAGGTCTCCGTAAAAGCTACAACATGTGCAGAAAAGTTGAAAGAATTAAGGAATAATGGACCAAGTTTTGATCGTAAACCACGAACATTTTGGTAATTAATGAGAAGACGGGACAGATCAGCAATTACCTTTGTGTTGTTATTACTGTGTTCGTCATACCGTTTTTTGGCTGTAATAAAACAGGTTCGGCCCTCGCCTTTCTCGTGAACAAGTGAACCACAGTATGCTTGGGCCAAAAAGAGGAATCAAGTACCTTATCGAAATATTCATCTGAAAGGGAAATTTTAAATGAGGAGATGTCTCTCTCATATTTAAAGTTAAGTGAAAGTGAACCACAGTATGCTTGGGCCAAAAAGATGAATCAAGTACCTTATCGAAATATTCATCTGAAAGGGAAATTTTAAATGAGGAGATGTCTCTCTCATATTTAAAGTTAAACTTATACACATTGATGTTACTAGTGGGTGCAACACCAAGTTTAGAGCAAACGTAATGAGCAATGTCATTTTCGGTAAGCGAGGTGTGTAATCGGGACACAAATACAGCCCTACGTGGTGGCACGGCAGTCACCTGCAAAGGAGTAGCGGATAGCGCACCAGAGAGCTGGGAAGGTGCGGCCGTTATAGTGTTGGTTATCGAGCCCGTACTATTTTTTTCAGGTACACTTGTATCGCTAGCAACAACCCCAGTATCGGTAACTGTTATTGTTGGAGCTAAAGATACCGGTGGAGGTGTAGGATGTATTGGGGAGTCCAGCGAAATCAACATTGGTGACGTAGAACAAACAGCCGCAAAGGTACCACTATTAGTTCGTGCATCGTTTAATTTGCCAGAAATCGTTTCGCTGGAAGTCTCGACACAACCTTGTGGAGATTCTTGTGGAGATTCCTGAGCTGCATTGTTCATAACGTCTTTGGTAAGCCTGTTCGTATCAGTCAACGCGGTTGAAGGGACATTCGTAGGAGGACAGCTTTGCCCCTGACTCGAAGACAAGTTGGAGTCATTGTTGGGCATACATTTCTTACGTTTTGGGGATTCAAATATCACTTTCAATTTTTTAAAGTGAGCCTCCATCGTTTTGAATCTTTCGTTAAGGTCACGAAACCCAATAAAAATGTTGTTGAACTTTTTCTGAGTTTGCCTCATAAAAGCTCGCATGTCATTTTCTACGGAACGACAATCATGACATGTCCAGTTATACCAAGATAAAGTGAGTTAAGATAAGTACGTGAACTAAGCTTAGTAAACATCTATCGATTTTTGCTCGAGTTATCGTGTTAACGGCCGAGCGGAAGGACAGACGGTCGACTGTGTATAAAAACTGGGCGTGGCTTCAACCAATTTCGCCAATTTTCATAGAAAACAGTTATCGTCATAGAATCTATGCCCTACCAAATTTCACAAGGATTGGTCAATTTTTGTTCGACTTATGGCATTAAAAGTATTCTAGACTAATTAAATGAAAAAGGGCGGAGCCACGCCCCTTTTGAAATTTTCTTTAATTTTTGGATTTTGTCGCACCATATCATTACTGGGGTTGAATGTTGACATAATTTACTTATATACTGTAAATATATTCAATTTTTTGTTAAAATTTGACTTAAAATTTTTTTTAAAGTGCTCCTGCCAAATTTCATCTGATATCTTCAACGACTGCAAAATTACAGCTAGCAAAACTTTCAAATTACCTCCTTTCAATAGTGGGCGGTGCCACACCCATTGTCCAAAATTTTACTAATTTTCTCTTCTACGTCATATGGTCAACCCACCTACCAAGTTTCGTCGCTTTATCCGTCATTGGTAATGAATTATCGCACTTTTTCTTTTTTTCGAAATTTTCGATATCGAAAAAGTGGGCGTGGTTATAGTCCGCTTTCGTTCATTTTAAATAGCGATCTGGGATTAGTGCTCAGGTACCTACATACCAAATTTCATCAAGATACCTCAAAACCTACTCAAGTTATCGTGTTAACGGACGGACGGACGGACTGACAGACGGATGGACATGGCTAAATAAATTTCTTTTTTCGCCTAGATCATTTTGATATATAGAAGTCTATATATACCTCGATTAGTTTATGCCGTTACGGATTACCGTTATGCGAACAAAACTAATATACTCTGTGAGCTCTGCTCAGCTGAGTATAAAAATAGGTAGGTACTTTGTGTGAGGATTCAAAGTTTCACGTTTTTTGTGGTCTGCATGTAAAAACTATCACTACGAATCACGTATTTCAAGAATATATGACGTAAACGTAAGTATTTGATGAAATGTTAAGATTCTAGCTGTAAAAAAGGGACACAAATGGCAGTTTATATGGTGTACATAATATATATATCACCGATCTCTATGATTTTTTCAGACAACAATACATGCTATATACGTATGCATTTGATGAAATTCGAAGCTTCTAGCTGTTAAAATTGGGCAGAACTTTCGAAAAGTTTCTTATCTGAACAATCGGTTTTATGAGATATATACTATATGAACCAGCAATCTCTATGATTTTTTCACACAACAATATATGCTATATACGTAAGCAATTGGTGAAATTTTAAGCTCCTAGCTTTTAAAAAATTGGGCAGAAATTCCGAAAAGTTTCTTATCTGGACAATCGGTTGTATGAGATTTATACTATATATACCACCGATCTCTTTGATTTTTTCAGAAAATGGTGAAATTTGAAGTTTCTTGCTGTTAAAATGGTGCTGAAATTGCAAAAAAAATATATATTCTATATATATACTAGGGCGGGTCAAGATTAAAAATCGCCCATTGCTCTGTGAAAATCGTATTCTACGGATCAAAATAAGGAACTTTGCCGAAGGAAACATACCTCTAAAACGAATTCTGATGTCCCGCCTTTGGATCGAACTTTTGGGTAGGGGCAATTTCAATTCTACCTGCTGTGTCTTGTGGTGGCTTAAAAAAACAAGACAAACAATTTTACGATCTGCAATTGTGTCACAGTGATACCTTCATTTTTTAAAACGGTTGAATAAAAAACCTACACAACTATGTTTACGACATGCAAATACATCACAGTGATGCCTTGGTTTTAAAAGGGGGTCGTAAAAAATAATTTCTAATAATTTTTTTTTAATTTCTTTTCTATAACAAACTAAATTTATTTTTTCATTTACATATGTTCTGACAAAATAAATTTCTAAATAGAAAAATAAACTCCAAAAAGAAAAAAACATAGACATTTAAAAGTGGGATTTTTCAAAATTTGCCCCTACGACCCAAAGGGGGGGGGGGGGGGGGACATCAAAATTCGTTTTAGAGGTATGGTTCCTTCGGCAAAGTTTCTTATTATGATCCCTAGAATATGATTTTCACAGAGCAATGGACGATTTTTTTGCCTCCACACAAATCGACCCGGCCTAAGCTATAGTGGTCCGATCCAGCCGGTTGCGACAAATGTCTAATCGGACACCTAAATTAAAAATTGAGGGACTTGTTTGCACACAAAAAGACAGACGGACAGACGGGCAGACGGACATTGCTAAATCAACTCAGCTCTTCATCCTGATTACTTCGGTATACTTAATGGTGGGTCTATCTATTTTCTTTAAGGACTTACAATTTTGAGATTCATGCCAAAGTTAATATACAATTTCATTTTCATTAAAGGTATAATGAAAAACAAGTAAGGAAGGCTAAGTTCGGGTGTAACCGAACATTACATACTCAGCTGAGAGCTTTTGAGACAAAATAAGGGAAAATCACCATGTAGGAAAATATATTATATACTATTGTAACGAATTTACTGAAATTCCACTTATTGCAAATCTTATTCTAACATTCGAATCACTAAACTGTTGAACAAATAACTCCAATATTGAATAATGCAAAAATGGTCTTTATTAGACTACTTGAAAATAACGCTTATACTTCGCAACTGTTAGCTTCCTTAAATCAAAATGACTTTTCGTACCTCAACTGTTGCTACTTTTATACTGTTTGGTTTCCTCGTTGACATATTTCTAGGCGCTTCTATTTCTAGAATTTACGAGTTAGTTACGAGCTATAAAATTACCAGCTATAACTATGTTTATAGCTTCTCATATGCGCGTGTATATGTGATTGATACTTGCACAAATTATTGCCTACTTTTGGGAGTATCTCAGATATATGCATGTGCTTGTGCGTTGCTCTCCGCTGCTTGTATGGACATATGTATAGACATAATGATTGATTTACTGATGTGCATACAAGTCACTGCTTAGTATCGGCTTAGAGATGATAGTATCCCTTAGTGTTGCTATTATTCATCACACTATATATACCACCGATCTCTATGATTTTTTTACATAAAAAATATGCTATATACCTAAGAAATTGGTGAAATTTGAAGCTTATAGCTGTTAAAATGGGGTAGAAATTGCGAAAAGTTTCTTATCTGAACAATCGGTTGTATGAGATATATACTATATATACCACCGATCTCTATGATTTTTTAAGACAACAATATATGTTATATACGTAAGCATTCGTTGATATTTGAAGCCTCTAGCTCTTAAAATGGGGCTGTAATTATAAAAAGTTTCTTTTCTGAAAAATCGGTTGTGGGGGTATATACTATCTCATCAACCGATCTCATCCAATTTTTCAGACAATAATATGTGCAATATACGAAAGCATATGGTGAAATTTGAAGCTTCGATCTAATAAATTGAGGAAGATATCAAAAAATTCCTATTTTTCTGAAAAATCGGTTGTATGGAGGATATATATAATGAAAAACAAGTAAGGAAGATTAAGTTCGGGTGTAACCGAACATTACATACTGTAAGGTTCGACGGATATCCGCCAGACATAAGCATTCTATTTCCAGTAGCCATAGGAAATGCTTCTCGTATATTAGTAAGAGGTATAGCGAACAGGTATGATGTTAACAGGGCAAGCCCAAATAGATGGTTTAACAGCATATGAGCAGTTTCGAAGTTCAGGTTAATGTTACATTAATGAGTTCAAGCATAAGTTCTAATAACAAAAGTGAGAACAGATGGTAACAGGTATCATAACAGCAGGGCTTACACTGTGGGAGTATTGTAGAAAAATGTTGCAGAAATTGTGTGAGAGATTGCTTATTAAAAAAAAGAAGAAAAAAAATAACCGCGGGAAGTATGGGAGAAAAATATAAATTCTATAGGTTTGAAGAGACTGAAAATACAAAAACTACACAAAGGAAAATAGTTCGAAAACAGCCGATTAACGGGGAAAAATAGCTCGTAAACATTTTTTTAATAGAAAATAGCATCACCGCAGCAGCCGTATCCGCATCCACCATAGCTACATCCCGCCAGAAACAACAGGTAAAGTTTATACTACAACCCCCTTGAACAGTGGTCCTTCAACGCCACTAAGGAAACCAGCGCAATAAAAACGCAAGTACCTTCGCCCTTTTTGTAAACCGTGAGTATTAAATGAGATATAATACAACCCAATCACGGAAAAAATACATATAAACAAAGAAAATTAAGGCAAATTTCATTTTCGAGGATTATTATTTCCCGCCAATAATCCTCATTTCCCGCCAAATTTTCTCAAGTTCCCACCAAATTGGCACATACCATTTCGTATATATATACAATAACCCCATATTGCAAAACTCAGTACGGTATATGTGCAAAGCAAAATAAGAAAAACTCAGTAGTTAGCTACAGTGGGAACACTTGCTAAAAGCACCCCTTATATTTTAATGCGACAAATCTCTTAATAATTTTAAATTTCCTCATTTTAAATTAAAATATCTCTTGTCGTTAATTAAATATATTGCACAACCTCTGCTAACTTCTGATTTTTCCCAATTTAAATTAATACAAAACGCAAAAAATATTTTCAAATCTCCATACTTGCGTATACATACATACGGATATACAAAAGAAAGAAAACGACATAAGCGGTGAAATAAAATATCGTGCACAGTGGTACAAGAGTGGTGCAGTGCGTATTATAGCACTTTTCTCGCATTAAATTTGCACGCTATAAATTCTCAATCCCCATTAAGAATTTCGATAAGCTACTAATTTCTCTCTCCTCAAAGCTCCTACAGTCCAACAAATCGAAGCTAAATAAGACTCCTCTAAGTCACACAAAAAAAAAAAAAAATAAATAAAAATACACATTTTTAGATAATCTCATACGTATAAAAATTATAATAATCTACCCCCGAGATACTTTTAATACGTATATATACATATATCTCACATAATTTTTCCCACGTATATTTAAACCACCCTCATATACATATATTAAATATAGTGCAAACGCAGCACAGTGGTAAAATTTTCTCAGTCTCACCCTCAAATAAATTTAGCTTAAAAACTTTTTTTTGGTTTTGAAAAGTACTCTCTCTTGCTATTTAACGTGAATATTTTAACGTAACTCCCTCACATAGTTAAAAGCAAATACTCTCTCTTCAAAAAAAAAAAAAAGTTTTCTCTCTGAAGTTAAATTTTTTGTTGATTCTCAACTCTAAGCGACATAAAACAAAGCTCAAAAATGAGTGACGATGAAACAAAAAAAGGTGGCTCCAAAACTCAAGGAGTTAAAAAATTTAAAATCTCGTCTGCCCCCAAAAAATTTACATCCGAAATGGACAATTTTTTGGAATATTGTGCTCGGTTTAGGTCGACGTCGCTCCAAGACAACACGGAGTCCTCACTCAAAATAAAAAACTCCAATATAGACAAATTTTGGAATAGAGTCCAAACCGTCTTCGATAAGATTGTCGAAACCCCAGATCAGGACCCGCCCGAAGATTTTCCAACATCTGCTAATAGCATATACAGGTCCTGTCTCATAGCATACGAAGACACAAAAGCCCAGATCGAAGACCAGTTTCAGTTGCTTAAACAAGCAAATGCCCCCGCTCCCCCTACCGTCACAACAGGTCCACCCGATAACTCCGGTATTTCGCTAAAAATCCCTCCCTGCGATACCGAAATATTTTATGGTGGTTCTGAAAAATGGCCCTCATTTCGTGACATGTTCACAGCCGTTTATATTAACCACCCGAAACTCTCCCAAGCGCAAAAATTGTATCACCTCAGATACAAAACCGAAGGAAAGGCAGCTCAAATAGTCAATCAATCTCCCTTGACTGATGACAACTTTGCCTTAGCGTGGGAAGCCCTAAAGGCCCGATACGAGAACAGACGTGTTCTCGTAGATAATCAAATACGGGCCCTAATGAACTTAAAAACGATCACCACGGAAAACAGTGTAGACATTCAAAGGTTGCAATCGTCGGTAAATAATTGCCTTCAAATTCTCGCCACGCAACAAGTCTCCACAGATAACTGGGACCCCATACTTATTTATCTCGTGACCTCTAAACTCCCTGAAAATACAGTCACGTTATGGGAGCAGTCTCTGAATTCAAGAAGAGAACTTCCTAACTGGTCCCAAATGGACCAGTTCCTCACAACTCGATATGAAGTCGTAGAGCGAGTCGATCAATGGCGACCAATTAAATTTAAAGCCACCCCACAAGCTAGGCCACCATTCAAACCCCAGCAGTCGCATCCCTTTCAAAATAGATCGACCTCCCACACCCAATCTCATA
Source organism: Eurosta solidaginis (assembly GCF_040869045.1). Taxonomy (NCBI): domain Eukaryota; kingdom Metazoa; phylum Arthropoda; class Insecta; order Diptera; family Tephritidae; genus Eurosta; species Eurosta solidaginis. Next base: position 51,711,257 of record NC_090324.1, read on the forward strand.
TGACAGAGCAGCGAACAATGTACAAGTGCGCTATGTGTAAAACCTCATCTCACCCCCTTATAAGTTGCTTCAAATTTAAGAAGCTGTCGACCTCTGATCGCAGAAGGTTTGTGAGAGAAAACAATATGTGTTTCAATTGCCTCTCTCAGTCACACATATTGAAAGACTGTTCCAGTACTCAAACTTGCAATCAATGTCAAGATCGGCACAACTCAGTTCTTCACGAAGACACATCTCAAGTGCCGAAAAGACAACCCTCACGATTGCAAAGGACAGCCTCACAAGCCACCACCACGAATTCCACAGTCTCACCCGGCAATACTCCCGATCAAGCCAATGCTCTGGATGAAAGCCCTTCATGCTCGCAGAAAAGCCAAGTGAAATCGTTTTATTCCGAAAACGATTGTGAAATAATTTTACCCACGGCTATCGTTCCCGTAGAGCATAAAGGAGAAATTTTTAAACTACGAGCTCTTGTGGATCAGGGATCTGAACGAACCTTTATCTCTACCAGAGCTCAAGATAGACTCAAACTCCCATTCAAACCCTCTAGATTTGAAATATCTGGGATGGGCGGCAAGGTAGTTCAGACCTCAAACAAATTGTGCTCTCTGACTTTGGTATCCCCCGATTTCAAAACCAGAATAAGTGCAGAGGCAATAGTATTACCCCGGCTAACAAAAATGCTCCCCTCGCTTAAGTTCACTAGCGAGCTTGAAGCAAAATGGGCACACCTCAACCTCGCAGACTCGAACTGTCACTCCCCCTCGCAAATAGATCTCGTCCTAGGCAGTGATGTAATACCGCAAATCATCCAAAACGGCGTTGAGAAACTTTCCCCCCATCTTCTAGCGCAGAAAACCATTTTTGGATGGATTCTGAGCGGTAGAGCTCCTGTGATGGTAAACGCTTTCTGCATGCAAGTGTCAGAAGTGTCGAACGAAGATCTTAACTCTCTATTGCGTAAATTCTGGGAATTGGAGGAAGTTCCCACCAAACCCCAAATAATCCCAGAAGACGAGTTTTGCGAAAATTTCTATGCAGCCACAACCTCACGCGATGATAACGGTCGTTATATCGTAAGGCTGCCGTTTAAACCCAGCTTCCCAGAGTCAATCTCATTATCCCACTCTCGGTCTTCAGCTCTAAGCCAGTTTCTTGGAATGGAGAGAAGTCTGCAGAAGAAAGGGGATTTAAAGACTCAATATGATAGTGTTCTAGAAGAATGCCTCACCCTTGATCATATGGAGGAAACCGGCTCCTATGAAAAATTTGACGGAGGAAAATGCCTCTCATTTTATCTTCCTCATCACGCAGTTGTCAAACCCGAGAAAAAGACATCAAAGGTGCGGGTCGTGTTTAACGCCTCAAAGAAGTCGGCATCTGGACATGCGCTCAACGACGTTCTTTATAGCGGCCCTACCCTCCAGCCCGATCTGATGCTTCTGATTCTCAAGTGGCGTACCTACCAATTTGTTTTTAACGGAGACGTAGAAAAAATGTACCGTCAAATCATAATGCATGAAGACGACAGAGACTATCAGAGGATCGTCTTTCGCTCATCTCCTAGCGACCCCATAAAAGACTATCGTCTGAAAACAGTCACATTTGGTGTGAACTGTGCCCCCTACCTCGCCATACGTACTCTTCACCAACTGGCCAAAGATGTAGAGGAAACTTTCCCCAAAGCCGTCCCTGTTTTGACGAAAGAAACATATGTAGATGACATTCTCTCTGGCAGCCATGAAATTCTCTCTGCTGAAACATCTCTCTCCCAAGTCATCCAAGTGTTAGCGTAAGCAGGATTTCCATTACGGAAAATAACGGCCAATCACCCCAGTATAATAAAAAACATCAAAGAAGAGGACTTGCTAGATACCAATCTTTTGGAATTCGAGAAAGCAAGCAACACCAAAACTCTCGGCATACAGTGGAACGCTCTGACCGACACGTTTTCGTATACAGTGGACTCAATACCCCTCTCGTCCGCTAGTACAAAACGACAAATTCTCTCCTCGGTCGCAAAACTTTTTGACCCCGCAGGGTGGCTTACGCCGATTATGATTCAGGCCAAGATTTTACTGCAAGAGCTATGGATAGACGGAACTGGCTGGGACGAACCAGTGAAGCCCCTCCGCTTCATTAAATGGACGCAGTTCGCAAAAAATTTACCCAACATCTCAGAGATAAAGATACCTCGATGGGTTGACTACATGCCGAACCAGCAGGTTGAACTGCATGGTTTCTGCGATGCGTCAGAAAAGGCATATTGCGCCACTATATATCTGCGAACAACCCACGGTGCCACCACGTCGTCCCACCTTCTGGTCGCTAAAGGCAAGGTTGCCCCTCTTCGCACTACCAGTCTTCCAAGACTAGAACTATGTGCAGCTCTACTCCTTGCCCGACTAATCGCCGTCGTACAATCCCATCTCGAGCTCTCTCTTAAAAATCTTTACATGTGGTCTGACTCGGAAATTGTGTTAGCATGGCTCGAAAAGCCTCCCCACGCTTGGAAAACTTTCGTATCCAATCGAACAGCTGAAATTATGGATCTCGTCGGAAGCGCCTCCTGGAAGCATGTAGGCAGTCGCGACAATCCAGCAGATATGGGCACACGAGGATGCAAGCCCATGGACTTGGCAAATTCTTCGCTGTGGTGGAATGGCCCTGCGTGGCTGACCCAGCCCCCCGAAGCTTGGCCAAACCCATCTACCCGCAGCATCAACCCGCCTGAAATGCGCCGAGTCGAAGTACTACACTCAGCTGAAGATGACCCCGATATATTGGATCGATTTTCCTCTTTTCCTCGCGCCCTCAGGGTCATAGCATATGCCTTCAGGTTCATTAATAATCTCAAGGACCGAATTCGAGGCATTAAACCCGCTTACACTCCCTCTCTGTCTCATGAAGATCTCCGCAAAACGAAAAATAAACTTGTGACGTTAACGCAAACCCGATATTTTCCTCGCGAAAGAGCATGCTTAGGAAATGCAAAACCCATTGATAAAAGAAGCTCTCTACTAACCCTCAACCCATACCTCGATGAAAACGGGCTCCTCAGGGTTCATGGTAGACTACTTCATTCGACGTTGACTTACAATGAAAAACATCTCGTTATTATCCCAGAAAAATCAAGATTCGCTGTCCTCTATATACAGTACCTCCATGAACTTCTTCTCCATGCCGAAATACGTCTCATGCAGCAATGCCTCAGACAGGATCTCTATATTCCACGACTTAAACCCCTCATAAAGAGATGCATACATCAGTGCAAAACTTGTACCCTCCACAAGCAGCAAATGCGATCGCAAATCATGGCGGCTTTGCCCCCGGAACGATGCACATATGCTCCGCCTTTCACCACTACCGGTGTCGACTTTGCGGGGCCTTTTCAAATAAAAGCCTCCTTGCTAAGGTCTCACACCTTACTGAAAGGATACGTGGCCGTTTTTGTCTGTTTCGTGACAAAAGCTGTCCACCTTGAGCTGTGCTCGGACCTAACAACAAATGCCTTTCTCGTAGCATTCGCTCGCTTCGTCGGACGTCGTGGATATCCTGCCACAATGATGAGTGACAACGGCAAAACGTTTATTGGAGCTAAAAGAGCGACGGAAAAAGAATTAGTTGACTTCATGAAAACTGCCTCTCAAGAAGTAATCGCAAGATACTCTCCCCAGGGCATTAATTGGAAATTCATTCCGCCCGGAGCTCCCCACATGGGCGGCTTGTGGGAGTCTGCAGTGAAGAGTTTTAAACTGCACTTCAAGCGGACTGCAGGAGCCCACCAGTTCACATTTGAAGAATTTACCACCCTCTTGGTAAGAATTGAAGCCGTATTAAACTCTCTTCCTATCTCACCTTTATCCCAAAATCCCACAGAGTTTACCGCGCTGACCCCCGGCCACTTTCTCCGAGGTAGTCCCCTCGTCGCTATCCCTGAAGTGGATCACGCGGATTTATCTCTTATAAACCGATGGGACAGGGTAAAAAGTTTACATCATCAGTTCAGCAAAAGGTGGAAGGAAGACTACCTAAAGGATCTCCAAAAAAGGCAGAAGTGGAAAAATCCACAACCCGAACCCAAGGTCGGTGAGTGTGTCTGCATTCACGACGACTCACTTCCCCCGACTGAGTGGCGCCTTGGACGTATTGAAAAAATACATCCAGGTCCTGACGGCCATATACGTGTTGTTGACGTTCGTACTCAAACCGGCACCCTCACACGACCACTTGTCAAGCTCTGTTTCCTCCCTCAGATTGGAAGCCCACCCTCTCGGGCAACCCCGGAGAATTCGTAGCTACTCTCAAACTACCTCTGTCCACTCTTACCACATCGCCGTCACTAATAGTCGTATTTCGCAACATAATGCCAACTGAAACTCCCTGCCTTAACATTTCTCTCACCTAAAAGGCATTTACAACTATACTTTCAGATTGTCATGAATCGCGAGCAGCAACGGGCACCCCGAAACTCCTTGCGGTCAGCAGTGGTCGCGCGCAGCCCGCCGCTGCAAATCGACTACCGACGATGCCGCGTATGTATGCAAACCCACGCTCTTCGCAATTGCAGAGTCTTCAAGCAACTGAAACCGCCACAACGATGGATTCTCGCGAGGGCGCATAAATTCTGCCTAAATTGCTTAGCGCTATCGCGCGCCACAGATGAATGCAGCTCACATGATCGATGCCGAACTTGCGGCTTACGACATCACTCTCTGCTACATCGACGGGATGCAACTCCGAGCATCCCACGTCATACCCAGGCACCCCGGCCTGGTTGCCAAGTAGTACCACCTCAGGTACCCTCTGCCCCCACCGTGCGACCCCGTTCTCGCCCAGCTATCTCTCGGTCTCGTCCAGCTACCGAAGCACAACCGCCAGCATCTACTGCCGCTCGACGCAACGTTCGGTGCACCGCTCAAGGGCTGCAAACTGCCACTTTCAGGGGAAAGGTGTCTGACCTCCTCGTACGAGATGCGCTACGGACTCTTCAAGAGCTGCAAGAGGCTCTAGCCGCTGAACGCGTCTAGGGCGGGGACGATGTTTGAGCGACTGTCGTAGTCGCCAACAGCCAACCATTCTATTTAATAGAAATTAGGCTTAAGAAAACCTAAACATGAATTTAAATGAATTTAGCTGAATTTTATATTGAAGTTTTTTACATATGTACCTTTTACGTATAAGTATGCATCGTGAACTATTTGCATGTACAAATACGTATATTCTATATTACGTACATATTCCTTATTAACTTTAAGTATTTGAGACGTTTGTATTGTACGCTAACACGCCAGCGTATTTCACCTCTCTGGCAACCCCAACAATGGGTTGACAGATGTGACTATCTACACATCCATATATTTATTATTGCTTTGACATTTCTTTTTATATTTTATTATTCGAATTCTTTGACCATCTCGTGTGTGACACAAAATTTGTAATTTCTTTAAATGATATAATATATTAAAAGAAACAGTTTTACCTTTGAAATATATAGTGTCTTTCCTCTGAAAACCATTCGCCTTAGTGAAATCGCTATAGAAGCTTGCATAAAGTTCTGTGCATTCGACGGCGACGGGTTTTATACGTGCAATTTTCGTTCTAGTGTATCGGTAACTTCCCGAGCCAGAGAAATCTTCTCCACCGTTAGTGTGCCGCAATTGTTGTCCAATTTAGTGACGCACTCTACCCACCCCAATTCGCAGAGGTTACCGCCGCTATCTCACCATATTTGGCCGGCATCACCATCCTCATCACCTCATCACCAGGCCCACGCCATCACCGCAGCAGCCGTGTCCGCATCCACCATAGCTACATCCCGCCAGAAACAACAGGTAAAGTTTATACTACCACCCCCTTGAACAGGTCTGTATATCTGTTTTAAATATCTATACAGCAATTCATGTTTTTATTTGCACCACTTCGTGGGGGTTACTTCGTCACTAAATTCCACAAGAAATTTGACGATAAAATAGTACAAAGAAAAATGTATTAATATCAAAGATTTTATTTTTGAACATTAATAACCTTTGCAGTAGGTTTTGAATTTCATTTATTAGTGTCTTTTTGTGCTGCTCTGTTAATTGGGCCATGTAACTTTGGTGGTTAACCAAATATTTATTTTATTTTTAAAAATTTATATTTTGTTTATTTTTGAGTTCAGATATTTTCAAAACTAATTAGAATTTTCTTTTTTTGAAGTTATTCAAAAATTTTAAGTTAACACGAAAACTCAATAAAATTATTTTAAAAATTAAAGTAAAGAGTACAAAGTAGTTAACACTATATTTAGGAGTATATGTAGAGTTATCTACTTGTAACAAATATACTTGTTATATTTTAAATTTCTTATTATTAGATTATTTATTTTTTATTATCAAAAAATGAAAATATTTGAAGTCATCAAAAATATCTTTTAAAAAAATAAAGTTTTAAATATATTAATCAAAATTAAATAGAAAATTATTGTTTTCTATAATATTATATTTGGTGGTTAACCAAATATTTATTTTATTTTTAAAAATTTATATTTTGTTTATTTTTGAGTTCAGATATTTTCAAAACTAATTAGAATTTTCTTTTTTTGAAGTTATTCAAAAATTTTAAGTTAACACGAAAACTCAATAAAATGATTTTAAAAATTAAAGTAAAGAGTACAAAGTAGTTAACACTATAGTATCATCGTTAAAAATCAGATTATGTTGCAAGAAGGCTATGTTACAGCGTTCATATAATTTCGATTTTCTGCGAAAGATTTTGTTTGCTTTCCTTCTCTTAACACGAAAGAGAATTTCATTTTTATAAATATGTTCTAACTGCTCATACTCAGCTGCTCATTAATTTCAATTTTCTTTCGTTCATATTCCATGCACCAACTCAATTAATTCTAAGTGTTGTGAGCATATGAAGCGCAACATCAAGAGTTAACATACTGCGTATTAAGTGCAAGCGGTGGTTCTCGCTCACTCACAAACTGAAAGCGAAGTATAAATATGTTTGAAACAATGTTAAAGATGAATTTACAGAGATCTCTATATGAATTATGTTGAGTGCGAGAGAAATAGAATTGGGAAACAACTTTATATTATTTGAATTAATAGTAGAGTAATAAGAGAATTTATATACTGAGCGACTTTTGTTTAAATTGTATGTAGTGAGGAAATCACAACTTAACATGTTTGACTAGTGATAAGAGATGAGAAGAATTTTGGAGAATGTAAAGAAGTCATGGAAACCAGAGAAATGTTTTCTTCTGCTAACGAGAATTAATTTAAATATATGCTTTTGTCAATTTGTGAACTTATTTTTTTTTGGATTAAGAGACTTCGAAATAAAAATTCAGTATTGAGAATTCGATTTCGATCAAAATGTTGAAATGTAAGCGAACATATATGATGTAAGGAACAGTTTAGGTAGGTTAACATATATGTACAGAAATACATATAGCACAAAGTAATAACTAAATACGAAAATAAAAATTCAAGTCTATCATAGTAGTAGATATAGAAACGACGAAATGTATGATTGAAGAAAGTTTGATTAAAATTTAAGGATTTGTAAAAGGAGAAAAATGAAGGTTTAACTTTTATTGGACATTTGTGGTAGGGGCAACGGTGAGTATGTGTGGGCTAAGAGAACAACTTTTACCATTCTTTTAGCAGGTTGGGTGGGCAACGACAGCTTAGCCTTCCACCTCTGCCGGAAGAACCCCAAACGATGCAACGCGTGGCAGGTAGTTGTGTAATAGATAACGCTTTTCTTCTTTATTTCAGTAGCAAATTTGATATGTTCTTTTGGGTATTGTTTGATTTGGATGAGCCTAGCCCTTCGACGGCCTCAAAACTTAACTTTTTTTATGTAAATCTCTGTTTGAATTTGTTTTTATGAGAAACCGAGATAAAAGACAGTGTAGGATCAATATCCCCCCCCCCCCCCCCCCCATAGACGCCGTAGACTAGCCGGTTGTAGCAAACAGAGTACCCGCTCCTTAAACCCTATACCCACTCGGAGAGCTATTGCATATCAGACCTAAGGTTCCATAATTCAGTGCCAAGCAAGCTGGACAATTGTCTAAGTGAAGAAGACTGTGGCTGGAATGACAAACGTTAATGGGGCCAGCTTCTTTGCATAGATGGTGCACTATGAGGGAGCCAACGGAGGCATGATGTGATTGGTTCATTACATAAAATGGCGCCCAATGTGTGGGGCCAGAGAAGGTTAAGAGTTCATCAAATTTTTTGTAGTTACTTAAAAGATTGTCACTTAAAAGATTTTGCCTTGGATTGTCATTATCTGGATTATTTCGGATATGAACCCGTGAACTTTATACGATTTTTTTTTTATTTTAGTATGTTTTGCAGCTCATTAAATTTTTTTGATTGCTTTAACGCAGTTTGACCAATTTTTTTTTTGTTCTCCTAAAGATATTGCCTTGGTTTTTCATATTCTGGATGATTTCGGATATGAACCCGTGAACTTTATATCAGCGTAAGTTTTTGCATGCTTTCCTCGGCGAAATCGATGACATTGGATAATGTCGAAGTCACACCCGAGCAAAGCTTTGATAAAACCTTATATTTGTTTCCGTAAATTTATATCGGACATAGTTAGAGATTTTTTCTACTGGGTTATCTTGGTAGATTACTCACGAATTGTAACGCTTGATAATTTTTTTTTGGATTAAGTGGCTAGAGGTTGCTTTAGTTGATGACTATACTCTCGTCACTTTCCGAACTTGAAATCGCAGCCATTAAATAACTAAGTTTTTGCACTGTCATTTCGTTGCAAGGTTGGGTTCAACCGGTAGTATATACATACATGTACGACCCCGATGTAAGACCCCGATGCCACAAATATGTTATCACGATAATAATAATATTTTTTTGTTGCAAAAAAGAAAAGTAAAATACCTAATATATAAAGAGATAAAATCGAAATAAGCAAACGTGTAATAAATCTAACATACGTAAACCTAAAACAAATAACTCTACGTTCGCCAATAATAATATACGGTGAGCATATCGACTATTTTGCACAGCGTTAAAAATAAGTAAATCGACGCGTTTTTAAGCAAGTTGATAAATGGATTGGATTTTTTTTGAGAATTAACCTATTGCAACGAAAATTTCGTAGTGCTGGGATTTATCTAGAAAACCAAATAACTAAAAACATATATAAATATAAAGACCAACCAATACAAATACCAAACATTTTTTTTTCATAATGGCGGTGAGACATAGCAATGAGGAATTGAATTTGACTAACGCAGCCGAAGAAATGATCTGCACCATTTGTAGCGAAGGTGTGACGCAGGATCGTATTGAGACTCCTTGCAAGCACATATTTCACCGATCATGTTTAGGTAGGTGGATAGATACGAATTCCTCATGTCCTTCGTGCAGGGAACCAGTCACTACGTCCGATCTACAAAGCCCTAATGGCGCAGCGGGTGTGACAGCCTCACCAGCAACTACTTCATTCCGAGCCAGAGGAGGAGCTATATCCCGAAATAGAGTAGCGACTCGATCAATAACACAGGCACTTCGAACCACTGGCACTGATTTTAATCGACCGAACGCATATCGTTCACCTAGACACGACCACAGATTGACTGCTACTGCTTCAATGTCAACCAGTAATGTAGATTATTCTAGAGTTCGAAAAATGATTCAGGAATCCTTGACTGCCTTTCGCGAGCAAATAACCGCCCAAATCAGTAGTGATTTGAGCACCCTATTGGGGAAATTAAATGTAGGAGAGAATCGCTATCGCCAATCCTCTCAAGAAACCCCAAGGCGACCACAGGAAATGCCACATAATCAGGAGGAGGAGCCCAGCCGACCGTACCGTGTTAGTGAACCTCTGCCTCTGAGGAGCAATTTTCAGGCTAACAAGATCTCAAATATGATTTCCAATTGGCGAATACGTTTCACTGGTAAGCCAAATGGTATGTCGGTTGAGGATTTTATATATCGAGTTAATGCGTTAACACGTCGATCTTTGAACGGAAATTTTAATCTATTGTGTCGATATGTCCACATGCTTTTTGCAGATAATGCGGAAGCTTGGTTTTGGAGGCATCACCGGCAAACCTATCGACTAAATTGGGAGGAGATTTGTGAAGGTTTAAGACAAAAATATAAGGACCAGTTGAGCGACTACGACCGAAAAGAAAATATACGTAGACGCAAACAGAGATCCGGCGAACCATTTGACCAATTTTTAGACGAGTTGCTAACCATGAGTGAGAGGCTTCGAACTCCCATGACAGACCGGGAGCTTATAGAAACAATGATTAGGAATTTAAAACCCGACCTTAGATACGAGCTTTTACATTTGGACATAACCGACTTATCGATGCTTCGAAGAGAATGTCACAGGCATGAGCACTTCATGGCTAATTTCAATAATAGTGCCCCGATCCGAAACTTCCCCGCTAGAAGAAACATATCTGAAATTGTTGAGGAAATTCAGGAGCGCGTTGATCCGCATACAACCAACTCATCGGAGTGTTGGAATTGCGAAGTGTTAGGCCATAGGTATCAAGATTGCACCAACCCAGTGCGAAGAATATTTTTTTATGGATGTGGGAAACCAGACACATACAAACCTACATGCCCAAAATGTAATCGGGGTGCGGAAAACGCAATGCAGGATGTCCGCAGAAGGGGATATCCGAACCACCAGCCTCGGATGTAAATAACAGCAAAAGTCTTGTCAACTCCAACGACATGATTCCCAAGCCATCTTGCCATCCAAAATTAACTCCTATAAGACCTTTTCATGTCCGGTTAGCCGAGTACAACCAGCGTCGCGCTGAAATTTTCTCAGAGCCACCAAAAATTATCTCTCGTTCGGCACAACGAGTGAAGAATTCTGGGCTAAAAAGAAGCATTTACGAAAATTTACCATCTCAGCCATTGTTTACAAAATCTCGGATATTAGGCCTTATATGCGAATTAACATTAAAGGTGAAAATGTGTTAGCATTATTAGATAGCGGTGCGAATAAAAGCGTGATTGGTGGTCAGTTGGCCAAAACCATTTTAGAGCAGAATTCTACTTCCCCAGCCTTTAGTGGCTATGTGAAAACAGCTGAGGGCCAGCGACAACAAATAAATGGTATAATAACTGTAGCCGTTAACTATAATGGTCAAATTAAGCACATATAATTTTTGATATTCCCATCAATAACTGAATCAGCCATTTGCGGTATGGATTTTTGGAATGAGTTCGATATAAAAGTAAAGATTGAGACCCAAGGCGGTCACATAAATACATTAGAAACTAATTCCGAGGGAGTGGCGTCTCTGAATACAAAGGCAATTAGATATTATAGTGGAATCATTTCCTAACTTCGAGAGAGAGGGACTGGGATTAACCAAGTTAGTGGAGCATGTCATAGATACAGGAGATGCAAAACCCATAAAGCAGAGATTTTATCCGATATTTCCAGCCGTAGAGGAAATGCTATGCCAGGAAATAGATAGAATGTTGGAACTAGGAGTGATAGAAGAAGCTCCAAGTTCGGCGTGGTCTTCACCAGGAGTGTTAATTGTCAAACCTGGAAAGGTTCGGTTCTGCTTAGATTAGCGCAAATTAAACGAGGTAACGTTAAAGGATGCATATCCCATTCCCATTATTGAGGAATTGCTAAGTAGGCTTCCTCCCGTGCATTATATTTCCAATATCGACTTGAAAGATGCCTTCTGGCAAATTGATCTTGAAAAGTAATCACGGGAAAAGACTGCCTTTACCGTTCCTAACAGGCCACTGTACCAATTCAAAAGGATGCCTTTTAGATTGTGCAATGCGCCACAAACTATGTGTAGACTTATGGATAAAGTGATACCATATAACTTGAAAAATCACGTTTTCGTATATTTGGATGATTTATTAGTAGTGTCGTCTTCATTTAATGAACATTTGGTCCACTTGTCCGAAGTCTCCGCATTATTGCGAAAGGCTGGCTTGACTATTAATATTCGAAAGAGTAAATTTTGTCTAAGCCAAGTCAACTATTTAGGTTTTGTAGTGGGGAACGGATCTCTCCAAGAAGACAAAGAAAAGATTTCTGCAATTCAGAATTACCATATTTCGAAGACTGTATGTCAACTTCGGAGATTCCTTGGCATGACCGGATGGTATAGAAGATTTATTGATGATTATGCTTCAACGACTTTTCATTTAACCGAGTTACTCTCCAAGAAAAAACAGTTTGTGTGGAATTCAGAGGCCCAGCAATCTTTCGAGGACCTCAAAGAAAAATTGACTTCAGCACCCATATTAATACATCCCAACTATAACAAACCTTTTATTTTACAATGTGATGCTAGTCAAGTAGGAGTAGGAGCATGTTTGATGCAGGAAAATTATAACGGTCAAGAACGACCGATAGCATACATGTCACAGAAGCTGAACAAAGCGCAGCGGAATTATTCAGTGACAGAGCTTGAGTGTCTGAGGATCTGAGTGGGAGACTAGCGAGGTGGGCCATAAAACTGCAAGGCCTCAACTTTTCAATTGAGCACAAAAAAGGTAGTGAGAACGTAATCGCGGATGCCCTGTCTCGAATGTATGAGGACATGCCAGAATCCGAAATTAATGTGATAGAACTTCCAGTCCTACCGGAAATTGATTTAGGCTCCGATGCCTTTAACTTGCCTGAATATGAGGAATTAAAACTTCGGTTTCAGTCCTCAAATTTGCCGGACTTCCAAGTCATTGATAGGTACATTTATCATCGTACCGAATTCGCGACTGGTAACAGCGATACTGATGACAATGTATGGAAATTATATGTGCCTACAGAATTACGTCACATTTTGATTTCTGCTGCCCACGAGCAACCCTCAGCAGCGCATGGCGGGATAGCAAAAACGGTAGAACGTATTAGACGTCGGTTCTATTGGCCCGGCATGGTCATACAGATACGCGAATATGTACTGAAATGCGAGAGCTGTAAAACGTCGAAAACACCATCAAAACCACTACGACCACCAATGGGACAGCAAATCGTTTCAGATAGGCCTTTTCAAATTTTATATATGGACTTGATAGGACCATTTCCGCGTTCCAAAAAGGGTAACATTGGCTTGCTAATTGTACTGGATCATCTCACGAAGTTCGTATTTTTGAAGCCAATAAAGAAGTTTACATCGAATTTAATAATAGAATATGTGAAAGAGAATATTTTTGATTGCTTTGGTATTCCCGAAAGTGTCGTAACCGACAATGGTAGCCAGTTTAAAAGCAAAGAGTTTAAGCATTTTTTGCAAAAATATGGTGTCTCCCACATCACAACAGCTGTTTATTCCCCTCAGTCTAATGCCTATGAGCGAGTTAACAGATCCAGAAGCCCTAAGAAGCTACATACGAAAAGATCAGCGAGATTGGGATGCATTTACCAGCAGCATTAATTGTGCGCTCCGAAACAGCTTGCACCAGTCTTTAGGTTATACGCCGTATTTCGCAGTGTTTGGACAGCACATGATTACACACGCCGCTGATTATAAGCTTCTGCGGAATCTGAATCTACTTAGTGACAATACGGTAAACCTGGAGCGTAGCAACAATTTTCAGTTAATACGGGAAGTAATAAAGAAAAATCTGGAGAAAGCTCATCTCCGAAACGCCAACTCGTATAATCTACGCAGTCGGATTAGAAGTTTTCAAATGGGTCAAATAGTAACGCGTCGAAACTTTGCACAGAGAAATCTAGCCAAAAACTTTAATGCTAAGCTAGCACCTACTGGAGTAAAAGCGAAGGTCAAAGCCGTGAAGGGAAATTGCTATTACCTTTTGGAAGACCTAGATGGCAAAGTCGTAGGAACATATCATGCAAAAGATTTGTGGTAAATTAGTCACAGTTATGATATCATTTTTTTTACTCTCCCTGGTATGGTAATTTTATACTCAAAGATTATGATTTTTGTGCCTTCAGACCGTTTCCTCTCTATGGATCCATATCAGCAGGAGCAACCGATCTGTGTTGTGAGGTTCGACGGATATCCGCCAGACCTAAGCATTCTATTTCCGGTAGCCATAGGAAATGATTCTCATATATTAGTAAGAGGTATAGCGAACAGGTATGATGTTAACAGGGCAAGCCCAAATAGATGGTTTAACAGCATATGAGCAGTTTCGAAGTTCAAGTTAATGTTACATTAATGAGTTCAAGCATAAGTTCTAATAACAGAAGTGAGAACAGATGGTAACAGGTATCATAACAGCAGGGCTTACACTGTGGGAGTATTGTAGAAAAAGGTTGCAGAAATTGTGTGAGAGATTGCTTATTAAAAAAAAAAGAAAAAAAAAATAACCGCGGGAAGTATAGGAGAAAAATATAAATTCTATAGGTTTGAAGAGACTGAAAATACAAAAACTACACAAACGAAAAAAGTTCGAAAACAGCCGATTAACGGGGAAAAATAGCTCGTAAACATTTTTTTTAATAGAAAATAGTTCTCAAACAATATTTTTTGGAGAGCAAGTGGCTTAATTGCGGCGGTTACCGAGCTTGGAAACGGATAGCAAAAAGTTGGACAAGTCAGTTACTGAAGGAGTTTAAAGACGTTCGGTTGTCCGAAAAAAAAAATAAAATAAAATCAAGGGATACGTTTGAAATCCCTTCCGTGCAAAACTAACAAAAAATTTAAGAACTTACAGTGAAATTTGGAAAAAAAAATATTGTATTTAACATTTAGCAAAAGCGAAGAAAGAAACAACAATTTAATCAACTCGTAAACAAGTGAATAAAAGAAAGAAAAAAAAACTTTTTTGGAAAAAAAAATTTATGTATTAAACAAACAAAAGTTTATCCCGGCCGTGCTCCGCGTCTAATTAAGAACAAGTAAGGAAGGCTAAGTTCGGGTGTAACCGAACATTACATACTCAGTTGAGAGCTATGGAGACAAAATAAGGAAAATCACCATGTATGAAAATGAACCTAGGGTAACCCTGGAATGTGGTTGTATGACATGTGTATCAAATGGAAGGTATTAAAGAGTATTTTAAGAGAGAGTAGGCCATAGTTCTATGGATGGACGCCATTTAGGGATATCGCCATAAAGGTGGACCAGGGCTGACTCTAGAATGTGTTTGTACGATATGGGTATCAAATGAAAGGTGATAATGAGTATTTTAAAAGGGAATGGGCTTTAGTTCTATAGGTGAACGCCTTTTCGAGAAATCGCCATAAAGGTGGACCAGGGGTGACTCTAGAATATGTTTGTACGATATGGGTATCAAATGAAAGCTGTTAATGAGTATTTTGAAAAGGAGTGATCCTTAGTTCCATAGGTGGACGCCGTTTCGAGATATCGCCATAAAGGTGGACCAGGGGTGTCTCTAGTTGTACGATATGGGAATCAAATGAAAGGTGTTACTGAGCATTTTAAGAGGGAGTGGGCATTAGGTCTATAGGTGGACGCCTTTTCGAAATGTCGCCATTAGGGTGGGCCAGCGGTGACTCTAGAATGTGTTTGTATGATATAGGTATCAAATGAAAGATGGTAATGAGTATTTTAAAAGGGAGTAATCCTTAGTTCTATAGGTGGACGCCTTTTCGAGATATCGCCATAAAGGTGGACCAAGGGTGACTCTAGAATGTTTGTACGATATGGGTATCAAACGAAAGGTGCTACTGAGCATTTTAAGAGGGAGTGGGCATGAGGCCTATAGGTGGCCGCCTTTTCGAGATATCGTTATTAGGGTGGGTCAGGGGTGACTCTAGAATGTTTGTACGATATTGGTATCAAACGAAAGGTGTTACTGAGCATTTTAAGAGGGAGTGGGCATTAGGTCTATAGGTGGACGCCTTTTCGAGATATCGCCATTAGGGTGGGCCAGGGGTGACTCTAGAATGTTTGTACGATATGGGTATCAAACGAAAGGTGTTACTGAGCATTTTAAGAGGGAGTGGGCATTAGGTCTATAGGTGGACGCCTTTTCGAGATATCGCCATTAGGGTGGGCCAGGGGTGACTCTAGAATGTTTTTGTACGATATGGGTATCAAATGAAAGGTGGTAATGAGTATTTTAAAAGGGAGTAATCTTTAGATCTATAGGTGGACGCCTTTTCGAGATATCGCCATAAAGGTGGACCAAGGGTGACTCTAGAATGTTTGTACGATATGGGTATCAAACGAAAGGTGTTACTGAGCATTTTAAGAGGGATTGGGCATTAGGTCTATAGGTGGACGCCTTTTCGAGATATCGCCATTAGGGTGGGCCAGGGGTGACTCTAGAATGTTTGTACGATATGGGTATCAAACGAAAGGTGTTACTGAGCATTTTAAGAGGGAGTGGGCATTATGTCTATAGGTGGACGCCTTTTCGAGATATCGCCATTAGGGTGGGCCAGGGGTGACTCTAGATTGTTTTTGTACGATATGGGTATCAAATGAAAGGTGGTAATGAGTATTTTAAAAGGGAGTAATCCTTAGTTCTATAGGTGGACGCCTTTTCGAGATATCGCCATAAAGGTGGACCAAGGGTGACTCTAGAATGTTTGTACGATATGGGTATCAAACCAAAGGTGTTACTGAGCATTTTAAGAAGGAGTGGGCATTAGGTCTATAGGTGGACGCCTTTTCGAGATATAGCCATTAGGGTGGGCCAGGGGTGACTCTAAATGTTTGTACGATATGGGTATCAAACGAAAGGTGTTACTGAGCATTTTAAGAGGGAGTAGGCATTAGGTCTATAGGTGGACGCCTTTTCGAGATATCGCCATTAGGATGGGCCAGGGTGACTCTAGAATGTGTTTGTACGATATGGGTATCAAATGAAAGGTGGTAATGAGTATTTTAAAAGGGAGTAATCCTTAGTTCTATAGGTGGAAGCCTTTTCGAGATATCGCCATAAAGGTGGACCAAGGGTGACTCTAGAATGTTTGTACGATATGGGTATCAAACGAAAGGTGTTACTGAGCATTTTAAGATGGAGTGGGCATTAGGTCTATAGGTGGACGCCTTTTCGAGATATCGCCATTAGGGTGGGCCAGGGGTGACTCTAGAATGTTTGTACGATATGGGTATCAAACGAAAGGTGTTACTGAGCATTTTAAGAGGGAGTGGGCATTAGGTCTATAGGTGGACGCCTTTTCGAGATATGGCCATTAGGGTGGGCCAGGGGTGACTCTAGAATGTTTGTACGATATGGGTATCAAACGAAAGGTGTTACTGAGCATTTTAAGAGGGAGTGGACATTAGGTATATAGGTGGACGCCTTTTCGAGATATCGCCATTAGGGTGGGCCAGGGGTGACTCTAGAATGTTTGTACGATATGGGTATCAAACGAAAGGTGTTACTAAGCATTTTAAGAGGGAGTGGGCATTAGGTCTATAGGTGGACGCCCTTTCGAGATATCGGCATTAGGGTGGGCCAGGGTGACTCTAGAATGTGTTTGTACGATATGGATATCAAATTAAAAGTATTAATGAGGGTTTTAAAAGCGAGTGGCCCTTAGATGTATATGTGAAGGCGTGGTGGACCAGGTGATCCAGAAAATCATCTGTCGGGTACTGCTAATTTATTTATATATGCAATACCACTAACAGTATTCCTGCCAAGATTCCAAGGGCTGTTGATTTCGCCTTGTAGAACTTTTTCATTTACTTCTACTTAATATGGTAGGTGTCACACCCATTTTACAAAGTTTTTTCCAAAGTTATATTTTGCGTCAATAAAACAATCCAATTACCATGTTTCATCCGTTTTTTCTTAGTTGGTATAGAATTATGGCATTTTTTTCATTTTTCGTAATTTTCGATATCGATAAAGTGGGCGTGGTTATGGTCGGATTTCGGCCATTTTTTATACCAAGATAAAGTGAGTTCAGATAAGTACGTGGGCTAAGTTTAGTTAAGATATATCGGTTTTTGCTCAAGTTATTGTGTTAACGGCCGAGCGGAAGGACAGACGGTGGACTGTGTATAAAAACTGGGCGTGGCTTCCACCGATTTCGCCCATTTTCACAGAGAACAGTTACCGTCACAGAATCTATGCTCCTACCAAATTTGAGAAGGATTGTTAAATTTTTGTTCGACTTATGGCATTAAAAGTTTTCTAGACAAACTAAATGAAAATGGGCGGAGCCACGCCCATTTTGAAATTTTCTTTTATTTTTGTATTTTGTTGCATCATATCATTACTGGAGTTGAATTTTGACTTAATTTACTTATATACAGTAAATATATTAAATTTTTTGTTAAAATTAGAATTAAAAAAAAATTTTTTTTAAAAAGTGGGCGTGTTCTTCATCCAATTTTGCTAATTTTTATTTAGCGCATATATAGTAATAGTAGTAACGTTCCTGCCAAATTTCATCATGATATCTTCAACGACTGCCAAATTACAGCTTGCAAAACTTTTAGATTACCTTCTTGTAAAAGTGGGCGGTGCCACGCCCATTGTCCAAAATCTTACTAATTTTCTATTCTGCGTCATAACATCAACCTATCTACCAAGTTTCATCGCTTTAACCGCCTTTGGCAATGAATTATCGCATTTTTTCGGTTTTTCGAAATTTTCGATATCGAAAAAGTGGGCGTGGTTATAGTCCGATATCGTTCATTTTAAATAGCGATCTGAGATGAGTGCTCAGGAATCTACATACCAAATTTCATCAAAATACCTCAAAATTTACTCAAGTTATCGTGTTAACGGACGGACGGACGGACGGACATGGCTCAATCAAATTTTTTTTCGATCCTGATTATTTTGATATATGGAAGTCTATATCTATCTCGATTCCTTTATATATGTACAACCAACCGTTATCCAATCAAACTTAATATACTCTGTGAGCTCTGCTCAACTGAGTATAAAAATTTTAAATTGTTAAAGTTATTAATAAAAATAAAAAATAAAAAAAAAACATACAAGTGAGACATAAACAAAATTTACAAAAATCGGTGAGACAAATTTTATCAATACGTGAAGTGAACCAAAAAGAAGGTTACTTTGCTAAAACAAAAAAAAAAAAAAAACAAAAAGAAATAAAAACTAACTCTTTGGATGTGTGAATACAAAAAGTAAGAAATAACAAAAAAATAGCTAATTTCAAAAAAATTTAATTAGTAAGAAATAATAAATAAATAAATTGGTTGAAAAAAGGACCGAATTATTTGTAATTCCGAAAATACGTGCAAAAAGGGAAAATTTAAGTGGAAGATAGTTGAATATTTTATTTCGAGAAATTCGAAAACATCCAAGAAGACAGAAACAAAATTCTTGAAGAAGAAAACCCTATAATGTGTAAATTTTAATACAAGAGTTGAAATTTAAATAAAATGAAAGCCCCTTTATAAGCGAAACTTTAAAAGAAAAAACAAGGAAAAAAAAATATTTTTGAAATTTGAAAAATCGAAGAAGAAAAAAACACGGAACATAAATGAACAAATGAACAAAAACTTTATTAGTAAACTTGAACCTTACCGAAGTTTTAAGTAGCGCAAGAAACATTTTTAACTATATATAAATAATTTGCGTACTTACTATAAAAATAACCAAAGCAAGAGGAATTAATTTTTCAAGGAAATGCGGCACAATTTCAAGTCGGAGTCCCTAACATCGCCAGGAGTTTCCAGATGCAGGAGGCGCAGCTGCTAAATATTTTTATTGTAGTTTGTAGGAATCACTAAACAAAAAAAAAAAAAAACAAAAAAAAAATAAAGTAAAAGAAAAATTCAAATTTACGTAGGCTATTAAGCTCTCTAACATATACAAAAAAAAAGACAAAAAAAAATTATTTTATTGTAAAAAGTTGAACGTGGGTGAGTGAGCGAATCAAAAAGCCCCAGAAAATATACCACTGGAGAAAAATGAGTACGGATAGGAAAAGGTGCTAATAAAAAGTGATTGTGTTTTCTTCCTAGGAATACTGTAGCTTCAACCGACAACACTCCATCAACTGGCCAGCGGAAGGAGGATGATTCGGTAAGTGCCCCATCTTTTATACTCCTTTATACATATTATATATACAGACCTGTTATTGGTATTGATTCATATGCTTTGAATTAGATTATTTAATTAATTGAGTAAGAGCGATGAAATTAGGTAATCCAATTATCTGTTTTCATTGCTGAGTCGTTCTATAATTGTTTAATTTATGCATTTTTATTTTTGTGTGCGATGAATGTTGGACTCATAGTTTTCTTTTCATTAAAAATGATTAACTCTATGAAAAGAAAAAGTTAGTTATCATAGAAAAAAATTTAACTGTTTTAAGTATCTATACAGCAATTCATGTTTTTATTTGCATCACTTCGTGGAGGTTACTTCGTCACAAAATTCCACAAGTAATTTGACGATAAAAATAGTTCAAAGAAAAATGTATTAATATCAAAGATTTTATTTTTGAACATTAATAACCTCTGCAGTAGGTTTTGAATTTCATTTATTAGTGTCTTTTTGTGCTGCTCTGTTAATTGGGCCATGTAACATCGCTAAAAATCAGATTATGTTGCAAGAACGCTATGTTACAGCGTTCACATAATTTCGATTTTCTGCGAAAGATTTTTTTTTGCTTTCCTTCTCTTAACTCGAAAGAGAATTTCATTTTTATAAATATGTTCTAACTGTTCATACTCAGCTGCTCATTAATTTCAATTTTCTTTCGTTCATATTCCATGCACCAACTCAATTAATTCTAAAGCCCCCATTACTGATACTTAGCATAGACTTGACTTGACTTGGCGTAAACTTGGCAACTTAGCCACGATTATACTCCACTTGGCGCATAAAATCTGGCATCATAATCAGCGTTGAAATTTATTTTTAAATAAATGTCAATTTGTATGACAAAATGTCAAAATGAAATGGAAACAAACAAATGGCATCTCAAAATGTAAACGTCACTTAAAACTTACATAGAAAATCAAAATTCAACAGACTTCTAAGTCAAGTTAAGTGTTGCTAAGTTTTGAGTAATCAGTAACATGCAATGTTAATTTAACAGAACTGTAAGTGACAGTTCTCAAGCCAAGTCAAGTCTATGCTAAGCATCAGTAATGGAGCCTTAAGTGTTGTGAGCATATGAGAGCGCAACATCAAGAGTTAACATACTGCGTATTAAGTGCAAGCGGTGCTTCTCGCTCACTCACAAACTGAGAGCGAAGTATAAATATTGTCACGGATATTAACATCATTAAGTTATACCATCACTAAGGCGATGCCAAGGCCACGATAAGCAGTATTTACGTCAATAATCAAATCATGTATACACATATATAAGGCAGCCGAAAGATGTCACACACAGATGCATTTACCTATACGCCTATGTATGCGCGAGAGACTGTAAACTACAAACATTCACATCAATAAAACAGTCATTATGTATCTACATAAACGAATAAATAATTGCGTCTACACATATGTACGTATACGAGCAGCGGAGCGGCAATGCGCAAACACATGCATATATCTTATCTGAGTTGTCACAAGAGAGAGCAATAATTTGTGCACGTAGTTGTGGCTGGCGATTTTGTAGCGAAAATAACTAGTAAGTTCTGGAAATTGAAGAGCCTAGAAGTATGTAGCGTAAACTATAAAAGCGGGGCAGGCGAGTAAGAAGTAATTCAGTTTGAGTTGAGCAATCAATCAGTTATTGATTAAGCACGCGATCTGGCGGCCAATAGTAGAGTTCAATTTGAGTTATCTATCAGTTTGGTTATTAAGCCTGCGAGTAGCAAAGTATAAGTGCGAGTAGCAAAGTATAAGTGTCATTGTGAAGTACTTTAATAAAGGCTATTTTTCCATTATTCAATATTGGAGTTATTTATTCAACAATTTAGTTATTCGAACTTAGCAGTGGATTGCAAATAAGAGGATTTGCATAAAATTCGTTACAATTGGTGTCAGAAGAGGAATTGTTGAATAAATTCCAGAGGACAACAAGGACATGGAAAAGTTTAGTGAATTGAAGATCCAGCAACTAAAGAAGGAGTTGGAGAGCCGTGGATTGAATACAAGCGGCGTTAAACTTGAACTTCAGGCACGGCTACGAGAGGCAATGGAAGCAGAAGGAATTGATGTGGAAGAGTATGTCTTTTATCTTGATAGCGAGGAGACAACAAAAATTTAAGAGAAAAACGAAACATCGCAGACGGTTACCAGCACAGACTTGAACATGATTTTAGCTGCAATATCTGCTCAAACATCGACAGTGTCATCTCAACTGGAAGAGCAGAAGACATATATGGCATCACAACTAGAATCGCAAAAGACAGATATAACATCTAAGATGGAAACACAACTAGAAGAATAGAAAACGCGTATGTCAGAAATGTCGACACAGATTACATCGAAGATGGAAGCACAAGAGGCACGGATATCCGAAATGTCGGCTCAAATTTCAGCACAGATATCATCGCAGATCCCTGCTCAACTGGAAGAGCAAGAAGGACGTATTTCCTCGAAGTTGGAGGTGCAAGATACAAAAATTTTACAGTTTGAAGAAAAAATCGAGGCCGAGGTGGATGCTTTGAGAGGACGTATCGAGCAGTTGCACCTAAATCGCCCAGCAGTTTCAACTAGTAATCCAAAGGTAAAAACACCATCCTTTGACGGTTCTGTTCCTTTCCAGGTCTTTAAGCTACAGTTTGAGAAGACCGCAGCAGTGAACCAATGGAATGCTGAAGATAAAGTTGCAGCTCTGTTCGTGGCACTGAAAGGGCCTGCGCGGAAATCTTAGAGACCATCCCAGAGTACGAACGGAACCACTACGAAGTATTGATGAGGGCTTTAGAGAGACGTTACGGAAGCGAGCATAGAAGACAGATATTCCAAATTGAGTTGCAAAACCGCTACCAAAAAGCAAATGAGACATTGCAGGAGTTTGCTTCAGATATTGAAAGATTGGCTCATCTTGCAAATGCGGACGGACCCGTAGAATACACTGAAAGGGTAAAAATCCAGAGCTTCATAAATGGCATACGAGATGTGGAAACGAAGCGGGCTACATATGCGAATCCAAAACTAACGTTTGCTGAAACGGTATCGCATGCACTGACTCAGGAAACAGCCTCACTTTTGAGTAAGCCAGCGTACAAAGCTCATCGAGTGGAAGTGGAAAAGCCAGACTGGGTAGACGCAATTTTGGAAGCATTGAAGGGTACGCAGCAGAAGAATAATGATGCAGTCAAATGCTTTAAGTGTGGAAAGCCAGGGCATATTGCGCGTTATTTCAACACCAACCCTAAAAGTTCCAACGATGTGGGTGGTCGTAAACGCAGAGCAGAAGGAGATGAGCAAATCTCCAAGACAAATCAATCGTTAAACTAAAGCGAGTCAGCAGCAAGGGGCGACAGCTGACTCCCTCAATTGAATGGCCCATAATCTCTATCTCACAAATTGGAAGAAGGTCGAGCAATCTTACTGTCGGATGACATGTGGATGGAAAGGAACGTTTACTGACTGTAGATACGGGTGCATCTCATTCCATCATTCAAGCGGATTTAGTCAACAAGAAGATAAGACCATTACATGGAGCAATATTGCGTACAGCCACTGGAGAAGACACCAAGGTAATTGGAGAAGTAGAATGTGAAGTAGCAATTGGGAACGTCACGGTACTACACAATTTTATAATGGCAGGTATTGTTGATGAAATCATAATTGGAGTGGACTTCTTAATCAACCAAGGCATCAAAATCGATATGCAAAGTAAGACGATGCGATATAAGAACATGGGTGTGCCACTTAATTTCGGCTACGAGGGAGGCTACAGCAGTAAACGAGTGCTGGTGGAAGAGAGTCAGCAAATACCACCAAAATCAGAAGCAGTAATCTGGGCAAAGATTAATGGAGATTGTGGGACAAACAAATTGTGGGTTGTCGAAGCAGCAAATAAATCAGCACTGAACATACTTGTAGGAAAAACCCTGGCTATGACAAAACAAGATGGACATATTCCGGTAATAGTACTCAATGAGTTCAAGTCACCATTCAATTTGACCAAAGGAGCTATTTTGGGAAGATGCCAAGAGGCCGAAGTAGTTATTAACTGTGAACAGCTCCAGGAACACGTTTCATCTGGAAATACTGATCTTTCAAATGATATCACGGCATGGACGCATGGGCTAGAGGAAGCCTATCAGAGTAAGGCAAAACAACTGCTCATAAAATACGCGAACATATTTGCCCAGGATGGTTCCAAACCAGGCCGCACCAATGTTGTGAAACATCAAATTGGCACTGGAGATGCGAGGCCGATCCGTCAAGCTCCACGTATTGTTCCACTGGCGAAGCGGGAAGTTGTGAGTTAAATCATACAAGAAATGAGTAACAGCGGCGTCATCGAACCATCAGCTAGTCCATGGAACTCACCGGTAGTACTTGTAAAGAAGAAGGATGGAAAAATGAGGTTTTGCGTGGACTACCGGAAGTTGAATGACGTTACGAAAAAGGATAGCTACCCGTTACCAAGAATTGACGACACTCTGGACTCGCTTTCTGGTACGAAATGGTTTTCCACACTGGACTTGAAAAGCGGCTACTGGCAAGTTGAGGTGAAGGAGGAAGATAAAGAGAAAACAGCCTTCAGTGTCGGTGATGGTCTTTGGCAATTTACAGTGATGCCTTTTGGACTTTGTAATGCACCAGCTACTTTTGAGAGACTCATGGACCTGGTACTGAAAGGACTACATTGGAAAACATGCTTGGTGTACCTGGACGACATTATCGTATTGGGCAAGAGTTTTGATGAACATCTTAAGAACTTGGAGGAAGTTTTCCAGAGAATAGCTGGCGCTGGTCTGAAGTTAAGTCCCAAAAAGTGTACGCTGTTTAAAAAGGAAGTAAATTATTTGGGCCACAAAGTAACGACAGAAGGTATCTGTACAGCGAATGAAAAGATAGAGGCAGTAAAGGATTGGCCAAGACCACAGAATCTGCATGAATTGAGAAGTTTCCTTGGGCTGTGCACATATTACCGCCGATTTGTACCAAATTTTGCCAGCGTAGCCCATAGTCTCCATGAGCTAACAAGAAAAAATAAAGCTTTTGAATGGAAGAAGGAGCAAGAAGTAGCTTTCCAAACATTGAAAGAGCGGTTGTGCACTGCCCCAATGTTGGCATACCCGATTCCAGGAGCAACTTTTATTCTAAATACGGATGCGAGCGGATATGCTATAGGAGGCGTTTTATCACAACTGGTCGATGGACAAGAGAAGGTAGTTGCATATTACAGCCGTTCAATTGGAAAACCAGAGAGGAACTATTGCGTTACACGGAGAGAGCTGTTGGCATTGGTAGAGTGCATTAAACATTTTCACAAATACTTCTACGGCCAGCGATTCCGTGTCAGGACAGATCACGCAGCGTTGCAATGGCTTCTCTATGACTTTTCCATTGAGCATCGAAAAGGTAGTACCCATGGAAATGCTGATGCAATGTCACGAAGCCCATGTAGTCTGGAATGCAAGCACTGCTCAAAGGCCGAGGCTAAAGAAGACATTATAGAAGTCCGGCTAATGACTATAACGTGTACGGATGAATGGGACACGGAACAACTAAGAAAGTGTCGGCTAGAAGATACAGATCTGTCTTATGTTATGCAAGGGCTCGAACGAAACGAAAGACCAGGCAGAGAGGAGATGTCAGCAGAGAGTCCCATTGCTAAGTCATATTGGGCACAGTGGAACAGTTTAGAATTGATATTCGGTTGCTTGCATTGAGTATGGGAGCGTGAGGATGGTCAATGTAAGAAGAAACTGATAGTTGTTCCCAGAAAGAGGATTCCTGACGTGCTCAGCGAGCTGCACAATGGTCCAAGTGGAGGTCATCTTGGAATCACGAAGACACTCGAGAAAATTAAGCAGAGATTCTATTGGGTTGGTTGCCGTCAGTCGGTCACCGATTGGATTGCCAATTGCGAGGTATGCAACAGAGCGAAAGGGCCCAAAACCCGAAGTCATGGCCAGATGAAGCAGTATATTTCAGGTGCACCATTTGAAAGGATCGCCATGGATGTCGCAGGTCCATTTCCTACTAGCAACCGCGGAAACAAATACGTACTGGTGGTTATGGATTATTTCAGTAAATGGCCAGAGGTATACCCAATCCCAAACCAAGAAGCAGAAACAGTAGCAGAAGTGGTTAAAAACGAATGGGTTGCAAGGTTTGGTGTACCAATGGAGTTACATTCTGACCAAGGCAGGAATTTTGAATCAGCTGTGTTCCAAGAAATGTGCAAGAAGTTGGGCATTCGGAAAACACGGACAAATGCATTGCATCCTCAGTCCGATGGTATGGTGGAACGTTTCAATAGAACATTGGAGGAGCATTTAAGGAAAGTAGTAGACAAGTACCATAAGGACTGGGATACACACATATCATTATTCTTGATGGCATACCGATCGGCAATACATGACACAACGGGCCAAACTCCCGCAAAGGTAATTTTTGGCAATGACTTTCGACTGCCAGCTGATTTGAAGTATGGGATAGATGTCGATGCGGAGAGGAATGTCAAGAAATCAACTGGTGTCTTGGAAGAAGAGCTGAGGATACACAATCTGGTAAGGCAACGAGCAAAGATTATGAGTGGCAAGATGAAAGCAAGGTACGATAAAGCTATTAATTCGGAAGGGTTTCAGGAAGGAGATTTGGTGCTGCTATACAACCCTCAACGAAAAAAAGGTTTGTCCCCAAAATTGCAGTGTAACTGGGAAGGTCGTAAAACGGATCAACGATGTAGTGTACCGCATACAAACCACGAACCAAAATGAAAGTGGTTCATTTGGAGAGATTAGCAGCGTTTAGATCAAGAGATTTAGGTGGAGGGCAGTGTCACGGATATTAACATCACTAAGTTATACCATCACTAAGGCGATGCCAAGGCCACGATAAGCAGTATTTACGTCAATAATCAAATCATGTATACACATATATAAGGCAGCCGAAAGATGTCACACACAGATGCATTTACTTATACGCCTATGTATGCGCGAGAGACTGTAAACTACAAACATTCACATCAATAATTCAGTCATTATGTATCTTTTTTTTTTTTTTTTTTTTTTTTTTTGCGGGGAGGCTGAAAAATGCCTAATGCACCATAATTGCTGCCGTCGCAGCAACCGTGTGTCCGTAGACTAAAAAACAGCCCCGTTCTGGAACCGTCGCCCACCCCGGCACCACTTTCGCATTACTTCAGGGTGGCGTTCCATATTTCTCATTTTTTAAGAGCCTACTGTTGTCCCTGCGTCCAGGTTCCCGCTATTTGCTCTGAGTGTCCATTTAATCACCACTGCTTCGCATGCGCATTTCTCTGCGCTCCCTCTCAGCATCCATCAGGCGTGTCATTACTATAAATGCCATTTTGCTCACTGCAGTCCAGCATTCTTTCCTGCTGCACATATGTGAAACTAAATTTCTCGTGGTAGGTTCCTCCCCAAAGACTCCATGCAAGGTGAGTCTTTCTTCGTGGAAACGGGGGCAGTAGAACATGACGTGTTCTGCGTTTTCTAACTCTGTGGTACACATTGGGCAATGAGGATCTTCCTCTATCCTACGCTTCCATAAATACTCTTTGAAACCGCCATGTCCACTCATTATTTGCGTGAGATGGTAGTTCAGTTCGCCGTGCTTCCGCTCATTCCATTGAGCTACGTTCCAAACTAGTGTGAAAGTCCAACGCCCTTTACTCGAGGCCTCCCACCGTTCTTGCCACTTAGCTATTGTTTGTGTCCTTGCTCTTTTCTTGTCTTCTTCAGATGGTCGCTCGATATTAGTGTTATACAGATCGGCCATTTCGCTTGCCAGTAAGTCCACTGGGATTTTCCGGGTTAGAACCAGGATCACGTCGTCGGACACCGTCCGATAAGCACTTGCTATTCTTAAAGAAGCAAGTCGGTACGCTGCTAATATATATTTTTGATGAGTCTGTTTAGATCCATACCACACTGGTGCTGCGTATAGTATTATTGAGCTGGTTACTGTGGACAATAGCTGACGTATAGCTTCGCGCGGACCACCAATGTAAGGCATTATTCGCATAAGTGATCCATTAACTTTGGTAATTTTCTCCCCCACCGCTCTGAAGTGCTCTTTGGAAGTTAACTTAGAGTCAATGTGCACTCCTAAGTATTTTAAGGAATCCTTTGAGGTGATTTGATGATCCCCGACAGTTAAGACTAACTCGTTCGCCGACCGTTTGGAGCTTACTAATACCACTTCCGTCTTTTGGCTAGCCAACTCCAGTCCTGTATTGGTCAGCTATTCCTTTATTCTTGCTACGGCGTCATTACATAATGCTTGAAGCAGGTCCAGTTTCTTGGCCACTACTACCACTGCAATATCATCAGCATATCCCACAATTTGCGTGTTTTCTGGTAGATCAATCTTTAGCACCCCGTCATACATTACATTCCAAAGCGTTGGACCGAGAACAGATCCCTGTGGGACGCCTCCTGTGATTTTGTACTCTTTAGCTCCTTGATCCGTGTCAAAAAGAAGTGCTCTGTCTTTAAGATAGCTACCTATAATTCTGCGTAAGTAAGCTGGAGTGCCGAAGCTTTGCAGCGCTGCCATTATCTGCATCCAGTTCGCAGTGTTAAAAGCATTCTTGATGTCCAACATAATCAGTGCACAGAACTTCCTTTTATTTTGGCCTCCAGAGATAGCTTCTCTAGCTATATTGACGACTGTTTGTATTGCATCTACGGTGGATCTTGATTTGCGAAATCCATATTGACTATTCGATAAGCCACCTGGTCTTTCTAGAGTCAGCTGTAGGCGCTCACTAATTATACGCTCGAAAATCTTCCCTAGGGAATCCAGCATACAAAGTGGCCTATATGTATCTACATAAAAGAATAAATAAGTGCGTCTACACATATGTACGTATACGAGCAGCGGAGCGGCAATGCACAAACACATGCATATATCTTATCTGAGTTGTCACAAGGAAGAGCAATAATTTGTGCAGGTAGTTGTGGCTGGCGATTTTGTAGCCGAAAATAACTAGTAAGTTCTGGAAATCGAAGAGCCTAGAAGTATGCAGCGTAAACTATAAAAGCGGGGCAGGCGAGTAAGAAGTAATTCAGTTTGAGTTGAGCAATCAATCAGTTATTGATTAAGCACGCGATCTGGCGGCCAATAGTAGAGTTCAATTTGAGTTATCAATCAGTTTGGTTATTAAGCCTGCGAGTAGCAAAGTATAAGTGTCATTGTGAAGTACTTTAATAAAGGCTATTTTTCCATTATTCAATATTGGAGTTATTTATTCAACAGTTTAATGATTCGAACTTAGCAGAGGATTGCAAATAAGAGGATTTGCAGAAAATTCGTTACAATATATTTGAAACAATGTTAAAGATGAATTTACAGAGATCTCTATATGAATTATGTTGAGTGCGAGAGAAATAGAATTGGGAAACAACTTTATATTATTTGAATTAGTAGTAGAGTAATAAGAGAATTTATATACTGAGCGACTTTTGTTTAAATTGTATGTAGTGAGGAAATCACAACTTAACATGTTTGACTAGTGATAAGAGATGAGAAGAATTTTGGAGAATGTAAAGAAGTCATGGAAACCAGAGAAATGTTTTCTTCTGCTCACGAGAATTAATTTAAATATATGCTTTTGTCAGTTTGTGAACTTATTTTTTTTTGGATTAAGAGACTTCGAAATAAAAATTCAGTATTGAGAATCCGATTTCGATCAACATGTTGAAATGTAAGCTAACATATATGATGTAAGGAACAGTTTAGGTAGGTTAACACATATGTACATAAATACATATAGCACAAAGTAATTACTAAATACAAAAATAAAAATTCAATTCTATCCTAGTATTAGATATAGAAACGACGAAATGTATGATTGAAGAAAGTTTGATTAAAATCTAAGGATTTGTAAAAGGAGAAAAATGAAGGTTTAACTTTTATTGGACATTTGTGGTAGGGGAAAAGTGAGTATGTGTGGGCTAAGAGAACAACTTTTACCATTCTTTTAGCAGGTTGGGTGGGTGAATACGGGAGGGCAACGACAGCTTAGCCTTCCACCTCTGCCGGAAGAACCCCAGACGATGCAACGCGTGGCAGGTAGTTGTGTAATAGATAACGCTTTTCTTCTTTATTTCCGTAGCAAATTTGATATGTTCTTTTGGGTATTGTTTGATTTGGATGAGCCTAACCCTTCGACGGCCTCAAAACTTAACTTTTTTTGTAAATCTCTGTTTGAATTTGTTTTTATGAGAAACCGAGATAAAAGACAGTGTAGGAGCAAGATCCCCCCATATACGCCGTAGACTAGCCGGTTGTAGTAAACAGAGTACCCGCTCTTTAAACCCTATACCCACTCGGAGAGCTATTGCATAGCAGACCTGAGGTTCCATAATTCAGTGGCAAGCAAGCTGGACAATTGTCTAAGTGAAGAAGTCTGTGACTGGAATGACAAACGTTAATGAGGCCAGCTTCTTTGCATAGATGGTGCACTATGAGGGAGCCAACGGAGGCATGATGTGATTGGTTCCTTACAATACTCAGCTGAGAGCTTTGGAGACAAAATAAGGGAAAATCACCATGTAGGAAAATGAAGATAGGGTAACCCTGGAATGTGTTTGTATGACATGGGTATAAAATGGAAAGTATTAAAGATTATTTTAAAAGGGAGTGGGCCTTAGTTCTATAGGTGGACGCCTTTTCAAGACATCGGCATAAAGGTGGACCAGGGGTGACTCTAGAATGTGTTTGCACGATATGGGTGTGGAGAGAAACACGTTGCTTTGGCATGTAGCAAATCAAAAAAACTGACTTTATTTAATATTGTCTTCTACTTATAACTTAAAGCTAAAAGGTATGTTATTTTTATGACTAAGTCAATGAATGGTGTGAATTGACAAGGGTAATCTGAGTTCGCATATGCTGACCGTTAAGTAGGTCAGTAGGTATCCAATATCGAAATATCGAAAGTGTATTGCACTGCAAATGAGTTGAGCAATCTGAAGTGGATGACTCAGGCGATATTGTTATATTGTAAATTGCGCTTATTACCGCTGTCCATTACACCTTCCCTTTTTGGGAAAAAAAGAAAAGAAAAAAAAATTCAAACAAACAAAATGTCATTCGCTTTATTATATCATTAAATTAATATATATATATATATTTTTAGTATTTCTTATGCCTTTTCTAATTCAGTTGAACTGTTGTAAATGACCGAATTTGCATGCTTTAGGGTGGTTATAACCATAATTCGTTCATTTACCGCAGTGCAACATTTTCCTGGGAAATTTAAAAGGTAAATAGTTAATATTTTTGTTAAGTTAAGATTGATTTTAAATGTGGAAAATTTATTGCAAAATTTAGAATCAGTTTTAAGTGAGCGGTTTTATTAAAAAAAAAATTTAGTAATAATACTTTTAAAGATATGTAAATATATAAACCTAAACGCAAGTAATACATATACATAATTTTAATTTTATTTTATTAAATCTACAATAGTTAATACGGTCAGAAATTTTATCAAAAGAGTTCTCTCGATCAGCGATGAAGTTTATCATAAGGAAAACATTAAAATAATAATAAATATTCTAGAAAATAATGAATTTCCCACACGGAAAATAAAAAACTTTATAAGAGATTATTATAAGAAACCCAATACGAGGAAAAATGCCGAAAACAATAAAATATATAAATCGACTACATATGTGTCAGGCCTGTCTAACAGAATAAAATATTCCAATATTTTAGCGACCTTTTTGATTTAAACAGTTATTTATTTTGCCGGCTTTAGGTCAATGTTAAATAAAACACATATGTAAGATCGCGGGTTCGAATCGAGCTCAAGGCCTAACAATAATTTTTTATTATCAGTTCCCGAAATGGACCTATTCAACGAGCTTTGGCAGTTGTCTAAATTTTTCTTTCTTCTATTCTAATTTAAAATTTTTCAATTAAGAAAAAATGTATCATAACAATAATAATGATAAAAAATTATTGTTAGGCCTTGAGCTCGATTCGAATCCGCGATCTTACAAATCAGTAGGCCGATATAACAACACAAATTGTTAATACATCCCAGAGCACGGGGAAAAATGTGTCAATAAAATATGACACTATAGCAGCATTGCCATGAACCAAGTCCAATTTTCACATCCATTCTGCAACAGATGTCGCAGTGTTGTGAATATCAATTGGCACGAACCAGAATAGAAGTAGGATTAATGAAGACGAACAAAAACCGCTGTGATGGCTGAATGGTTATAGCAGCGTCGCCTAAACCTTGCCGATGAAGGAATTTAGCAGTTCCCGAAATGTATCTGTTCAACGAGCTTTGGCAGTTGTCTAAATTTTTTCTTTCTTCTATTCTAATTTTAAAAATTTTTCAATTAAGAAAAAATTTATCATAAAATAATAATGATAAAAAATTATTGTTAGGCCTTGAGCTCGATTCGAACCCGCGATCTTACAAATCAGTAGGCCGATATAACAACAAAAATTGTTACCACATCCCAGAGCACGGGGAAAAAGTGTCAATAAAATATGACACTATGGCAGCATTGCCATCAAACAAGTCCAATTTTCACATCCATTCTGCAACAGATGTCGCAGTATTGTGAATATCAATTGGCACGAACCAGAATAGAAGTACGATTAATGAAGACGAACAAAAAACCGCTGTGATGGCTGAATGGTTATAGCAGCGGCGCCTAAACGTTGCCGATTAAGGACTTTAGCAGTTCCCGAAATGGATCTATTCAACGAGCTTTGGCAGTTGTCTAAATTTTTTCTTTCTTCTATTCTAATTTAAAAAAATTTTCAATTAAGAAAAAATTTATCATAACAATAATAATGATACAAAATTATTGTTAGGCCTTGAGCTCGATTCGAACCCGCGATCTTACAAATCAGTAGGCCGATATAACAACAAAAATTGTTAATACATCCCAGAGAACGGGGAAAAAGGTGTCAATAAAATATGACACTATGGCAGCATTGCCATCAAACAAGTCCAATTTTCACATCCATTCTGCAACAGATGTCGCAGTGTTTTGAATATCAATTGGCACGAACCAGAATAGGAGTAGAATTAATGAAGATGAACAAAAAACGCTGTGATGGCTGAATGGTTATAGCAGCGGCGCCTAAACGTTGCCGATGAAGGAATTTAGCAGTTCCCGAAATGGATCTATTCAACGAGCTTTGGCAGTTGTCTAAATTTTTGCTTTCTTCTATTCCAATTTAAAATTTTTTTCAATTAAGAAAAAATTTATCATAACAATAACAATGATAAAAAATTATTGTTAGGCCTTCAGCTCGATTCGAACCCGCGATCTTACAAATCAGTAGGCCGATATAACAACAAAAACACATATGGTTTTGTTTATCTCCAATATATTTCGGCTACACACCGGTAACCGTCTTCAGGGCAGACTGTTGACAAACATAAAACATTTAAATTATAATTAAAATCACATTTCTAACAAATAGTATATTTAAATTTTAACAAATAATAAAAATCAACATTAAAACAAAAATACTGTTTACATACATTTTATTTACACGTCTGCACTGCGTGACGTGGAGTTGTGTACTATCTGTTTATCAGTAAATGTTTGTATAAGCGAGCGGAATGATGATCGGAGTATGTTTTATAGTTTAATTGTCTATTAGTTGGAATATTTATAATATGCAACATCTCGAGAGTGAAGTGCTTGCTGTATTGTTGCTATTGTTGTAGATTATACGTGACGTTGACGTGTTTGGACGTTTTTTGTTAACTCCGTATAAATATTTATATTGATGCACAAAAAAGTTTTTCCTATTTCCCGATTCTATTCCATGTTCAGGAGGCTGTGGCAGCTTTTTGTGCATTAAAAGTAGTAATATGAAAAGACAGGAAATCAAATTGCTGAGTGAAAACGCAAATATTAAGTGGTTTTGTAATCAGTGCATATTATGTGATACAAATACGAAATTTATTGAAATCAAACATTTGATACAAAATTGCGATCAAACAAAATCGGAATGAGAGAAATGAAAGACATAATTGAAGAAGCCTTGTTTAATAAGATTCAACAGCTGAAAACTAGTCTGATTACAGATTTCAACTCACTGCTTGAGCATAATGTGGAAATTAAAATTTGCCAAATGAAGAAAGATATATTAACAGAGCTATCGAAAACATTAGAAAATAACGAAACAATAAATAACAATATGCAAAATGCCAATAGCAAAAACCATAAAAATTAAGTTACATATGCTGAAGCTGTAGCACAAAAGGAAAATAGAATTGTTATTAAACCAAAAGATAAAGCAAATAAAAATAAACATACAAAAGAAGCATTAAAAACAGTGATAGAGCCAACCGAATGTCATGTGATGGGAGTGAAAGAAATAAACAACGGAGGGATTGTAGTTCAATGCAAGAATAAAGAGTCATGTGAACTACTGCAGAAGAAAATAGAGGAACAAATTGGAAAAGAGTTCGAGGCAGAGAAAACTAAAGACAAGAGAGAAACGAAGAAAATATTTAAAGTGATTGGTTTAACAGAGAGACTAAGCAGTGAGCGCTTAGTAGAATTCATTACGAAACAGAATAGTATATGTGAGGGTAAAGAGTTTAAAGTTGTAAAGATTTTTGAGAACTATAGTCGTAGAGAAGAATGTTTTAATGCACTTGTTGAAACAGATGCAGAGACGTTTGAAAATATTTTTCACCAAAAGAGAATAAATATAGAGTGGGACTCTTGCATTACCATTGAGTACGTAAGAGTATTTAGATGCTTTAAATGTTTAGGTTTTAATCATAAGGCTTTTGAATGCATTAACAAAAAAGCAAATAGTAAATGTGCAGGAAATCATGACTTAAAAGATTGCTCATCAAGCATTTTTAAGTGTGGTAATTGTTGTGAGCTTGTACATAAAAAACTATTAGAAGCGGATATACACCATACTGCCTTTAGTCAGGAATGCCCCGCATATAAAATATATATTGAAAGTAAATCCAGAACTAGAAAGTAGCAATCAAGAAATCAATATCCTATTTGTCTGTATCTTAATATTAATAGTATTTTAGGCAATAAAGAGGAACTCGAAAGACTTATTGAAATAAAAAATCCAGCTATAACATTATGTGCTGAGACATGTACCACTAATGAAATTTCAAATTCAGAGTTAAATATACATACTTAGAAACTAGTGCGATGCGATTCACATAGTAGACATACTGGCGGTGTGCTGATTTACGTACATAATTCAATTCAATATAACATTAAATTCAACAAAGCAATAAATAAAAATCTTTGGTGTATTTTTAATAAATTGAAGCACTTCAACCCAAAATGGCAAATTGGAGTGATTTATCACTCTCCTAGTAGAAGTGATGCCGATTGTATTAACTATGTGCGCAACGTCCTAGGCAGTACTTGCGAACTGTCGGATAGCAATATTCTTGTAGGTGATTTTAATATCAATTTGAATAATAGCTCAACTTATAGCATTCAACTAATCGATCTACTTAAATCATATTCAATTAATCAAAAAGTTGATTTTGATACCCGTATAACTGCGATATCAAAAACTAAAATTGATTTACTCTTTTCGAATACTGACGATATAGTATGTGAAAAGTTAGATGAACACCAAATATCAGATCATGAAACCATCCAGTTTAAAATTAAAAGCAGTCCTAAGTCAAAAATGAGAAGCCTTAAAAAAATTACTTCTTGGGAGTATTACAATACGGAAGCACTGATTAATCAATTGCGCTTGTGCGATTTTAGCAACTTTAATAGAATTGATTTAGAGTCCAAAGTAGGGCTGGTTAATAGCAATGTTTTAAATGACATGCGAAACTTAACGTATGAAAAGGTAGTACACTTAAAGTTAATTAATAAATGGTATGACAAAGAGTTAGCCAACATGAATAAATATAAATTAGAACTTTATAAACTAGCTCAAATATCCGGAAAATGGGATGAGTATAGAAACATAAAAAAGAATATAAGAAGCTGGTAAAAATTAAAAAAAATTAAGCATATGGAGCATAACATACAGATGAATAGTAAAGATAGTAAAGCGATGTGGAAATATTTGAAATTCGCAATAAGTAGGGTTAATGAAGACTCTTCTTTCAAGAAAATTTTGATAAACGGTACAGCATATATGGATGAATCTGAAATTGCTAACAATCTAAATGAATATTTTGTTGATAGCATTGAGGGTATTTGCAATAATATAGAAGAATTTTATACAGAAGTAAATTTTCCTATTCAGTTAAATGGGATTTTCAAATTTGGAAAAGTTAGTACAGACAAATTGTCATGACGTTTAAATCTTAGCGAGGTGGTAAAAAGCTGTTATCAGATGGTGTTCTTAAAGACATGATATCATATCTGGGATACTTCTATGCGCAAATCATAAATGAAAGTTTAAGTAGTGGCATAGTTCCGAGGATTTGGAAAACTTCTACCATTGTGCCAATCGAAAAAGTTAATAACACAATAAAAGCAGAGGAGTTACGTCCGATAAATACATTGGCCAGTGATGAAAAGATTTTAGAACTTGCGGTAAAAACCAGTTGGTTCAATACTTGGAAGAAAAAAATATACTCATACCTGAACTATCAGGATTTAGAAAAAAACATTCCTGTGAAACAGCTTTGAATATGGTTTTAGCTGAATGGAAAGAAGAACTTAATAATAAAAAGTCGATAATAGCAGATTTCATTGATCTTAAAAGAGCCTTCGAAACTATAGATAAAAAAATATTATTAAGAAAATTGGAAGGAATTGGTATTAGAGATGTTGAACTGGATTGGTTTAAAGATTTCTTAACAAATCGCAAACAAGGAACAGTAATTGGTTCGATAATATCAGACGAAGTGGATGTTAAGATTGGCCTACCCCAAGGCTCTGTTCTTGCACTAATTGTATTCAACATTTATATTATTGATATAAATTCTGTTTTGAAATTCAGCTCCATAAAACTTTTCGCTGATGATGCTCTAATTTCTATAAATGGCAAAAATGAAAATGATATAAGAATCAAGTTACAAAGTGACTTAAACGAACTTTATATCTGGCTGTGTACTTAAAATTAATATAGTAAAACTAAATACATGTTTATTTCAAGAAAAAACATTGCTAATTTTGAAACTATTACAATAAATAATATTGAAATAGAAAAAGTAAATACGATAAAATATTTGGGTGTTCAGATTGATTGGAAATTAAAATTTGATGCCCATGTTGACTATTCAGTAAGTAAAATATCAAAAAAATTATGGTTTATTCAAAGAACTTGTAAAAACTTAAGTAATTATTACAAAGTAAAGGTTTATAGATCCATAGTTGAGCCTTACTTTATTTATTGCTCAACAATATTTTTTATTATGAAAGATTCGCAAATTGATAAGTTGTAAAAAATGCAAAATAAAGCAATGCGCTTTATTTTAAGCAAACGTTATGATACTCCTATAAAAGACATGCTTCTAATTTTAAATTGGATGAGCGTTAAACAACAAATATTCGTCAACACAATGAAATTTATTTATAATATAAAGCACGGAATTTTGCCAGGGTATCTCAGAACAGGTATTACATTTAATTACGAGGTCCATGATATAAATACAAGGCAGAGAAATAATTTAAATTGCCAAATTATAAAACAGAATCCGAACAAAATAGTCTTTTTTACAAAGGGTTGAGGTACTTCAACGAACTACCTGAATATATAAAAAATTGTGATAGAAACTTATTTAGCAGACGGTTGTATGACTACACCAAACCTAGGCAGATTAAATGATATATTCGTTCAGATTTAAATGCATTAGTGATACATGTGTCATAATAAAAATTTTTTTTTTTTTTTATTTAAAAATTTAGATTAAGTACACATTGTTAATTAATGCAATCATATTTTTTGAAGTTTTGAACTATACTCTTAGAGTCGTAATAAATAAATAAATATATATATAATATAAATCTTTGTGTTGTTGAAATCTGGCTCGTGCCGGCTGTTTGCAGAGTGGGCCATAAGTGCTGTTTTGTGGTTGTTAGTTTGGTGACAATATTTATCAGATTTATGTTGTGATATCCTAGTTTTTAGTTTGGACTTTGTTGTTCCTACATATATACTTTGACAAGATTCGTCGTTATTACCGTTGCATGGAATTTCATACACCACATTGCATTTTTCTATTAACGGTACCGCTGATTTTGTTTGATTGAAACTTTTTTTTAAAGTATTCGTTGGTTTGTGTGCTATTTTTATTTTTTCTTTGTCATAACATTCCGATGCAGTTAGCCGCTCTGATAACTTGGGTACATATGATACCGACTTATAGATCATGGGGTTTCTTGGTACATTTTGACTGTTATTTTTTTCATATTTCCTTAACAATATTTTGAATGTTTGGAAAGTCGTTGTTCCTTAATAAATCCATTATTTCCTTCTCTATTTCTTTATGGTAAATTTCATCTGAAGTCTGCACCATCCTTCGTATACAGCCCGTTGCCGTATTCATTATCATCGACTTCGGGTGCTTGGAATTGAAGTTGATGATTCATCCTGATGACGTCGGCTTCTTATACCATTTAAATTTTAGTTGGTTGCCATTTCTATTTATTACAGTGTCCAAATATACCAATTTTCAATCCTGTTCTTCTTCGACTGTGAATTTAATATGTCTATTAAAGGAGTTAAGCGCTTCGAGCGTGTTTTGAATATTATTTACGTTCACTATTGCGAATAAGTCATCGACATACTTTGTGACTAATCGTGGTTTCTGGCCTAGTTTTCTTAATGTAATTTCTAAAAGTTTTTCCATTATTATGTCGGCTATCACTGGGGAAGATGGTGACCCCATCGGTAACCCTTTTAATTGTGTGTAAATTGTATCCTTATATTTAAAATATCGATTATCCTTAATGCAAAAAGTAGCTATTTCCATAAATAGTTTATTCGGTATCTTCGTATATTGTTGTATAATTGGCCATTTTTCTAATATAACATCTAGTGCTAACTGTACCGGTATGCTTGGAAAGAGTGAAACCACGTCAAAAGATATAAGTTTCTCCTCATCATAAATATAAGTGTTATTTATTCTTTCTGTTAAATTTAATGTGTATTTGATGTTATATGTGGACTCCGCCGTTATATTTTTCAGTATATCTACAATATATTTACACAGCCCGTACGATGGTGATCCAATTACTGAACATATTGGTCTAAGCGGCGTTCCCTTCTTGTGTGTTTTGGGTAGACCATATATTCTTGGGGGTAGTGCCGTTGTTGTGGTAAGCTTATTTCTTTCCGCCTTCGAAATAAGGTCCATTTTAAATAAATTATCTACTAGGTTATTATTCTTAATTTGTAAACATGATGTAGGATCTTGTCGTTGTATTCTATATGTAGTCAAGTCAGATAAAATCTCCGTCATTTTATTATTATATTCGTCAATCTCCATAGCAACCGTTTTATTTCCTTTGTCACATGTATTTATTCTAATATTTTTATTTTTTCTCAGAAAATTCCGCGTCTGTACCACTGTATCTGTGATTGCATTATCTGTTGCACTGGGTTTATGTGTTGTTGTGGGGTTCTTCACTTACAAAGAGAATTTCATATGTGCTTCTTCTTGTTGCTCTTTGTTTTGTATAGTTTGTATTAAATCTTCTCCGTCCGCTATGTATGTATTTAAAATGAGGAAAATTCTTATTATTGGTAGGTAGGGCGAATTTTAGTCCCTTCGCTAACAAAGCTTTTACTTCTTGTGGTACATCTACATTTGTTTTATTTATAAACCAATATTCATGATAGGTGTTGTTGGTAAAAAGGTCGGTATCATATATACCCAAATTATCAGAGCAGCTAACTGCATCGGAATGTTATGACAAAGAAAAATAAAAATAGCACACAAACCAACAAATACTTTAAAAAAAATGTTTAATCAAACAAAATCAGCGGTACCGTTAATAGGAAAATGCAATGTGGTATATGAAATTCCATGCAACGGTAATAACGACGAATCTTGTCAAAGTATATATGTAGGAACAACAAAGTCCAAACTAAAAACTAGGATATCACAACATAAATCCGACTATAAATATTGTCACCAAACTAACAACGACAAAACAGCACTTATGGCCCACTGTGCAAACAGCCGGCACGAGCCAGATTTCAACAACACAAAGATTCTACAACAAGAGCAACAATACAGCAAGCGCTTCACTCTCGAGATGTTGCATATTATAAATATTCCAACTAATAGACAATTAAACTATAAAACAGACTCCGATCATCATTCCGCTCACTTATACAAACATTTACTGACAAACAGACAGTACATAACTCCACGTCACGCAGTGCAGTCGTGTAAATAAAATGTATGTAAACAGTATTTTTGTTTTAATGTTGATTTTTATTATTTGTTAAAATTTAAATATACTATTTGTTAGAAATGTTGTTTTAATTATAATTTAAATGTTTTATGTTTGTCAACAGTCTGTCCTGAAGACGGTTACCGGTGTGTAGCCGAAATATATTGGAGATAAACAAAACCATATGTGTTTTATTTAACATTGACCTAAAGCCGGCAAAATAAATAATTGTTTATTCCAATATTTATGACAAAGAGAAATGTAATTTAGCCTTTACCTCCAATAGTACGTTGCGACAAATTTTCAGTAATACCAAGAGTAAAATAGGTAAATATGAGAAATCGGACTTGATATATAAAATTCTATGTAATGGTGACGGGTCCCACGTATGCGACAAAGTATATGTGGGGACTACGAAGTCTTAACTAAAAACGAGAATATCCGGGCATAAAACGAATATTAACAAGTAAGGAAAATTAAGTTCGGGTGTAACCGAACATTACATACTCAGCTGAGAGCTTTGGAGACAAAATAAGGGAAAATCACCATATAGGAATATGAACCTAAGGTAAACCTGGAATGTGTTTGAATGACATGGGTATCAAATGGAAGGTATTACAGTGTATTATAAAAGGGAGTGGGCCATAGATATATAGGTGGACGCTTTTTAAGATATCGCCATAAAGGTGGACCAGGGGTGACTCTAGAATGTGTTTGTACGATATGGGAATCGAATGAAAGGTGTTAATGAGTATTTTAAATGGGAGTGGGTCTTAGTTCACTAGGTGGATGAATTTTCGAGATATCGCCAAAAAGGTGGACCAGGGGGGACTGTAGAATGTGTTTGTACGATATGGGTATCAAATGAAAGGTGCTAATAAATATTTTAAAAGGCAGTGGCCTTAGTTCTATAGGTGGACGCCTTGTCGGGATATCGCCATAAAGGTGGACCAGGGGTGACTGTAGAATGTGTTTGTACGATATGGGTATCAAATGCAAGGTCTTAATGAGTATTTTAAAAAAGAGTGGGCCTTAGTTCTATAGGTGGGCGCCTTTTCGAGACTCTAGAATGTGTTTGTACGATATGGGAATAAAATGAAAGGTGTTAATGAATATTTTAAAAGGAATTGAGCCTTAGTTCCATAGGTGGACGCCTTTTGGGGATATCGCCATAGAGGTGGACCAGGGGTGACTCTATAATGTGTTTGATACAAACTAAAGGTATTAATGAAGGTTCTGAAATGGAGTGGCCCTTAATTGTATATGTGAAAGCGTCAATAAACCAATCCAATCAACATGTTTCATCCCTTTTTTCGTATTTGGCATAGAATTAATTGCAATTTTTTAATTTTTCGAAATTTTCGATATCGAAAAAGTGGGCATGGTCATAATCGGATTTCGCCCACTTTTAAGACCAAGATAAAGTGAGTTCAGATAAGTACGTGAACTAAGTTTAGTAAAGATATATCGATTTTTGCTCAAGTTATAGTGTTAGCGGCCGAGCGGAAGGTCAGACGGTCGGCTGTGTATAAAAACTGGGCGTGGCTTCAACCGATTTCATCCATTTTCACAGAAAACTGTTATCGTCATACAAGCTTTGCCCTTACTAAATTTCATAAAGATTGGTAAATTCTTGTTCGACCTATGGCATTAAAAGTATTCTAGACGAATTAAATGAAAAAGGGCGGAGACACGCCCATTTTGAAATTTTCTTTTATTTTTGTATTTTGTTGCACTGTATCATTACTGGAGTAAAAATTTAGAATTTTTTCTTAAAATTTGACTTTTAAAAAAATTTTTATTTAAAAAGTGGGCGTGTTCTTCATCCGATTGGGGTAATTTTTATTAAGCATACATATAGTGATAGAAGTAATATTTCTGCCAAATTTCATCATGATATCTTCAACAACTGCCAAATTACAGCTGGCAAAACTGTGAAATTACCTTTTTTTAAAAGTGGGCGGTGTCACGACCATTGTCCAAAATTTTACTAATTTTCGATTCTACGCCATAAGCTCAACCCACCTACCAAGTTTCATTGGTTTATCCCACTTTGGTAATGAATTATCGCACTTTTTCAATTTTTCGAAATTTTCGATATCGAAAATTGGGTGAGATGAGTGCCCAGGAACCTACATACCAAATTTCATCAAGATATCTCAAAATTTACTCCTAACCTATCGTGTTAACGGACATACGGACGGACGGACATGGCTCAATCAAATGTTTTTTCGATACTGATGATTTTGATATATAGACGTCTATATCTATCTCGATTCCTTTATACCTGTACAATCAACCGTTATCCAATCAAAGTTAATATACTCTGTGAGCTCTGCTCAACTGAGTATAAAAATCGCAACAACCCTAATGATGGCAAAACGGTGCTAACACAACATCGCAGAGAAACTGGACACTCTCCCGATTTAGAAAATGTAGAAATTCTACAGCAAGGGAGGAATTACAACAAACGCTACATATTAGAGATGCTACACATCATAAATACACCCAGCGACAAACGCATAAACTTCAAATCGGATACAATTGGTATTGCCTCTGCCTTTAGGCAGCTGATCAACAACAACAACAACAATAGATAAGAGCATCTCCCACTGTTTACCAAAGACTTCACCTGCAGGCTGCAGCTGATATCACTTGAGCGGCGCTCACTACTCATTAGCTAACTTTATGCTTATGTTCATTTTTTGTTTATGATAACGGCTTTGTATTATTTACATTTTATTGTTATTTGCTTTGCACTGTTCGTAAACTTATATTTTTGTTACACTAGTCGACATATTACATTCAACAATGTAAATTCTGTACTTGTGCAAATGTGTATTTTTATGATTTTAATATGTATGTTTGTTCTAGTCCTGATGATGACTTCAGACTGATATTTGGCCTAGAGCTCGTTTATATTTAAAAAGTTATAATTCAAAGGCCGTAAACAACAAAAATAATTGTGGAACGGAGAGCACACCACACCAACAAAAACACCTACATACATATGAAAAGCAAGTATGGTATGGAGATCAAGAAGTACACAAATCGATACCAACAAAGCACAAAACAACTGGCTCAGTTGACACAGTCGATTAAGTTTCTGGTAAGTTGCAGAAAAAGCGGCATAACACACAAATTTATAAACAACGCCACCAAAAATATTTTGTACGTACTAAACTGCAACACCAACAACAAGCATTTGCCCAACAACATCAATAAGGCTCTCACAAAATTTATAGAAACGGTGGAATGTAAACTCTTGAAGCTCATCATAAAAATTAAACATAAGTAACAAAATTAAAGAGAGGTAAGCACATTAACAAACAAAATAAACCAAAATCTTGATGCAGAAGATTCTACCGCGTTTTTTGAAAGTGAGAAACTCCTAATTGACAACCTTACAACAACAATTATGAAAACACACACACAAAAATTCGAGAAACTCAAAAACACACATAGGCAATCTCTTAACATTAAATATATACCCCATTGGTTTCATAATACTACGAAAACCGAGATCCCTACAGATATTCAGTGGCTCCTCTCTTTAGGTCCAAAATACTCCTTGCCAATAAAAAATAGTGGGTTCCCTTTATTCAAGGTGATAGCAGACGGGAAAGACTGGATTCAAACTATCAAAGATAAAGAGCCGCAAGAGATTGAGAGGAACAATCTAACAACACTAATACGGGATCATCTTAAGAAAACCAAAAATAGCGCGCGCGACAAATTTCTATTAGATACCCTACACTCGGCCAAACTTTTCTAAAAAACAACAAAGACTTATTGGTTGTGAATGCAGATAAGGGTAATGTTACCGTCTTAATGGATAAGTAGGACTATGAAATGAAGTTACAACTTTTCGTAAATGACATTTCGGCATACCGGGTATTGAAACGAGATCCCACTAATAAATTACAAGACAAAAATAACGAGATTGTAGAAAAATTGTTTAAAAACAAAGTTATAGATGTAAAAGAGAAATACAAACTAATAAACAAAACGTCAAATGCGCCTAGATTATATGGCCTGTCCAAAATTC
Organism: Eurosta solidaginis; assembly: GCF_040869045.1. Classification (NCBI taxonomy): domain Eukaryota; kingdom Metazoa; phylum Arthropoda; class Insecta; order Diptera; family Tephritidae; genus Eurosta; species Eurosta solidaginis. The sequence continues at coordinate 51,755,641 of NC_090324.1, forward strand.
ATAAAGCAGATATCCCATTGAGACCTATTTATTCGTCTGTCAACTCCCCTTCGTACAATTTATGCAAGTATGTGGTTAGTATTCTCACAAACATAACCAAATCGTTCAAATATAACGTAAAAGATTCGATTGAATTTAAAAACAAACTAAAAGATACATACATATATGGTGATGAGAGTCTCGTGTCATTTGATGTCATCTCACTTTTTCCCAGCATTCCCGTAGATCATCCCTTAGAAATTATAGCATCCAAGTGGAACCAGATAAAGAACCACACCACATTCACAAAAGAACTGTTTCTAGAAGTAGTTCGTTTCTGCATTAGAGATAATATATATTTTAAATTAAACAATAAAATTTATGAGCAACGTTGCGGTATGCCCATTGGTTCCCCAGCATCCCCCGTCATAGCAGACATTGTAATGGAAGAATTACTGAAAAAAATTGAAGAAGACTCCCCTTATAAACCACGTTTGCTTACCAAATACGTCGAGGACCTTGTCGTAATTCTGAAAGCTGATACGGTGGAAGAATTGATAAATATTCTAAATGGATACAACAGGAGTATTAAATTTACATTTGAGGTGGAGAAGGATGGAATGCTACCGTTTCTCGATACTCTTGTTATAAAAAAGAATAACCAATTATCTTTTGATTGGTATAAAAAACCTACCGCGTCAAGTAGATTAATTAACTTTAATTCTAAACATGACAAATCTACAATAGTCAATACTGCCAGAAATTTTATCAACAGAGTTCTCTCGATCAGCGATGAAGTTTATCATAAGGAAAACATTAAAATAATAATAAATTTTCTAGAAAATAATGAATTTTCCACACGGAAAATAAAAAACTTTATAAAAGATTATTATAAGAAACCCAGTACGAGGAAAAATGCCGAAAACAATAAAATATATAAATCGACTACATATGTGTCAGGCCTGTCTAACAGAATAAAATATTCAAATATTTATGACAAAGAGGAATGGGGGCTAAATCCACCCCCCTCCGTTCGAATTAAGTCATTACGTGCAAGATTGAGGTATCATACGTGCGAGTTACATGCATTTTGCACGTAACATCCTACTGAGGACACACGGTATGGTTTTAAATTTTTTAATCCAAAAATTGTCTACTCTGAGTATTTTTACCGAATGCATCTCGCATTTTTTACAGAAATTGAATTAAACTCATTTTCTTATGGTTAGGAAGCTCTGAAAGTTGAAAAACATAACAGCATATTGTCAGCCCCGTCCTTACTTGTTATAATTCTATTTATATTTTTTAATAATAAAAATACGTTAAGTAAGCAGTAATTACTTTGTTCCGCAAATATAAGAAACAACTTAACGCCGACACATATGGCTCGTCTTGTTATCGAAACGACTTTCATCGCTTTCTTCATTTTCGAAGTTTTCTGCTGTTGCTGGCACTTGCTTTTTTATTAAATATCTGATAAAAAAAATTCTTTAGTGGCGTTTTATGCAAAATATTTCCTTTCCTTTTCATTTCTACGGTGTGTAAGTGATGACATTTGATAATCGATTAATGTTTTATTATCAGTTGATTACCAAGCTGCCACATCATCATAACGAAAAAAAAAATAAAATAAAATTTCGATGTCATTTAATACACACATTACAAATTTCACAATCCAAGTTGCCCAAATAGATTTGGAGCCAAAAAAGGGCAAACATTTTAAAGAGGGCCAAAAAAAGGGCTAGGGGCTAAATCCGACTACCGTTTCCTGTACTACATGATTTCTTCATTGACGTCAAGGTTCAAAGGTGAATTTTTGAAAATACTACCTCTGGAGGGACTGATTCCAGCATACTCTGCAGGAGTAACGATTGAAGAAATTGTACTTGCTGCTAAAGTTTATAAAAAATATCTCAGCAGTCACAATGAGACAGTGCTTAAAAATGAGATTTTATTGTGGCATAACCATTGCAAAAGTGATCCATTCAAGAGTGTTCAAACAGCTACTGATGCCCTGAAAATCATTAAGTCAGCACACTTTTCTTCATTTTTTCCAAACGTGACGACGACGTGATATTTGCCACTATCCCCGTGACATCAGCGATCGCAGAGCGTTCTTTTTCTGTTTTAAAGCCCTTGAAGACTTATTTGAGAGCCAACATGTCTTAAAATCGACTGACTGGTCTGGCACTAGGGAACGTCCACAAAGAAATAGAAACAGGCATTGAAGAAATAACCGATCTTTTCTGTAAATCGAAACCCCGACGACTCGAATCTTTGGATTGGTCGATAGAAGATTGAGCCAGCAATAAGTGGGTTTGAAAGAAAGGTTTTTGTGACTATTATTTTATGGCTGTTATATCATTAGGGGGACTCATGTAACCGTATAAATGCCTTATAAAGTGTGTAAACGTATAAATTTATCTAGTGCGTAAACGAACTGTCAAATTTTGTATGAAAAATCATTTACACAATTTGTATAAATTTACGCGCACATTTCATTGTGTAAACGCGGTAAACTCAAAGGAATGCAACCTTGCAGACATTACAGCAGGCATTTTCATCAGAAATCTCCAACATCAGAAAGTCGTTTACAAGAATATCTTAGTAAAACCGTTTTAGTTTTGATTTTTCACTTAATCTTGGCATTTTTTAATTTGTATAACAATCAAAAAATTTTTGTTTGGCAATAATACAGCTGATAAACAATCAAGTTTATCAAGAGTATTTCTAGGTGCGTTCATATAACAGCGTGTGTAAATGGATATAATTTTACACCTTATAAGTTTATATGCTTTCATGAGTCCCCCTATTATCTCGAGTGTGCTGAATAAAAGAAGAACTTCATTTCAGAAAATATTGCTTGTACTTTATTAGTAAGTTATTTAATTTTTTTAATTTTGAAAATCCTCGTTTTGTCATGTCATTTTATATTCTGTATACATTTATTTAACACATCATGGAAATCAAAAACAAAATTTGAAAGTGAAAAAATTTCAAGCCCCATAGCACCAAATCCTAGATCCGCCACTGATAGTAACAGCGAACTTGTTACCATATTTGGATTCTGGAAGTAGGCCTATTGATCCGACAATTACTATGTCATATGGTTTACAGGGTGTCAAGACAAGATTTTCCTTTGTTTTTGGTTTAACTTTATTTAAAAGGCATTTACTGCACTTTTTTACAAATTTCGCTATATCACGCGTCATGTTTTTCCAGTAATATTTTGTTCTTAATTTTGCATATAATCTTTTTTGTACCGCAATGACCGCCCAAAAGTGGATCCTCGTGATAAATTGTCATACGTTTTTGTTTTTGTTCTTTTTATGTTGCAGTTTCTACAGGGTCCGTTAATATTATTTCTAATGAATATAGAACTTTATTTCCGCTGACTTTAAAGTTCGTTAATGAAAAGTTATTAAAAAGTATATAATTTTTTGGCTATTCTAACTTTTTAATATTGTGATTGCCGGCTGCTTTTTCAAGCCTCGAAAAAAACTCACCTAAGTTCATTTTTTCGTTAGCATTCACAAAATTAAGTAAATTTAGTTTTTTATGTTTTAAATGCGCATAAATTTGTAAATTGGAGATCTCATTATTTTTATTATACTGTATGTCTGATTTTATTCGTGATATCGTTTTTGAAAAATCGTACGAAAATTTGTCGTAAACTTGTACTTTAGGCGTATCGCAAATTGTATCAGTTAAAGTAGTGTCTTTATTGTGTAATTCCGTTTGTTTAGTCTGTGATCGTGTTTTAACTGCTAAGACATGTGTTGAATTTTCTTCCTTTATTCGTTTGATTTGTCCGAAATCAATGCGAGATAAGGTGTCCGCACCACAATTATCTCTACCTTTAATATACTCGACCTCGAAGTCAAATTCTTCAAGGTCAAGTTTCCTTCTAGTGAGTTTGGAAGATGGGTTTTTCATGGCAAAAAGGTAAGTAAGTGGTTTATGGTCACTTTTGATCCGAAATTTCGTACCATAAATATAGGGTCTGAAAAAGTTGATTGCCCAGTGTATAGCCGCTAGTTCTTGTTCTTTTGTCGACTTACTACTTTCGCCCTTCGTAAACGCTCGTGATGCATAAGCAACTGGTAGTTGTATACCATTGTATTCTTGGCTCAATATGGCACCACAGGCTTCTTTGCTGGCGTCAGTAGTGATGCAAAATAATTTTTTTTAAATCTGGGTACTGGAGCAAGGGCGGTTTTAAGAGTGAGCTTTTTAGATATTGGAATGCTTCGTCACACTCCTTGGTCCATACGAAAACATAATTTTTCCTTGTTAGTTTTTAGAGGTGCGTTGAATATTGAGGAAAGTTTTTAATAAAGCGTCTATAATAATTACAAAAGGCCACGAACCGTCTTGCCTCATCGGCATTTTTCGGCGTTGGGTAGTTTTTTTTGCCTGATATTTTGTTTCATCAGGCAATATACAGTTTTCTGTGCATTTGTGCCCCAGGTAAGTTACCTCATGGCTAAAAAATGTACACTTATCTGGGTGCACATTTAGATTACATTTTCTGCAAATGTCAAAAACCTCTTTTAAGTTATTAAGCATATGTTTCTCTGAACAACCGATGACAACTAAGTCGTCCATGTACAGAAAAACTTGAGTAGGAGACAGACCTGAAAAAGCCACTGACATCATAAGCTGAAATGAATTTGGAGCTACTTTCAGGCCAAAGGGCAACCTTTTGAATATGAACGAGCCTTGACTTGTTGAGAACGACGTAATATCTCTCGAATCCTTTTCCAACTCGATCTGATGAAATCCGGACATGATATCTAGGCATGAGAAGTATCTCGCTCGTCCCAGTTGGTCTAAGATATCGTCGATCCGAGGCAGTGGGTATTTGTCAGCTACTAATTTTTTATTTATTTGCCTATAGTCAATGAACAACCTCCATCGTTTTTCGGAAGAGTTTGTTAGAGATTTTTTGGGTACGAGTAAAACCGGACTATTGTACTCTGACACAGATGGCTCAACGATATCATCTTTAATTAATTTGTCTACTTGCTAAATTATTTCCTCTTTCTGTGAATGTGGTATCCTATAATTTTTTATGTAGACTAGCATTGTATCTCTTAATTTCATTTTCTGTTTATAAAAATTGTTTGAAGTTATTTTATCCGAGTCCAAAACAAATATGTCTTTATATTCCTGCCATAGGTTCCTTAGTTTATCTTTAACAAATTCCGGAAAACTTTTACTGAGTTTCGATAAAACGTCGCTTCTATGGTTTGGGGTTCTTACAAAATTATTTTCGACTATCTGATAGTTGGATAGACTTTCGGATTTTAAATTTAAACTTTTTATTGACACCTCTTTATCGATCGTATTTATGAGTCTTACAAATGCTTTTTTGGTTGATATTAGGGTATTTGCAATGAAAATTCCTTTTTGAATTTCTTGATTTGGTATGACTAAGTTATCTTCCTTCGAGTTTATTTGTATTTCTCTAATAACTTCTGATCTTGCTGGCAAGGAAAACATGTAATTGAGGGTACTGTATGTCATATTAACAAACAATTTTCTGGCATTAATTGGTTGTATTATTAGCCAGTTTGTTTTACCAGTATAATCTAGTACGCAGTTATATTTTTTCATAAAATCTAGTCTTCGTATTCCGTTGCAGGGTACCGGAAAACTGTAATCTACTACTTGGAAGTTATGATTGAGCCAATAATTGCCTATAATCAGGTTACCATTAACGCTACCTTTGGATATTATTGTACCTTCATCTACACCTTTGTGGTAAGGTTGGTTTCATTTCAGCATATTCCATCCTTAACTATAGAGATATCCGGGCATGTGTCTATTAAAAAGGTTTGCTTATTTATTGTAAATGAGGTCGAGAAACAAGCGAACCTGCTCATATTTAATGACAAATAAAAATTTCATTTGCCCCTATATTTGAGTACGATCCCTCTGCGTAGCAGGCAGGGGTGCGTCTGAGTTTCCCGATTTTGTGTTGTAACTCGTACTTGTCCGCGTTGGCCGGTTCTATTTCGGTGGTCATTATTGTTATAACTACGGTTGCGCTGGTTGTTATTGTAACTGACCCTACCTCCATTATAACTGCCACCAAGGTTTTGTTATGATTATACCGCCGCGGCCACGTCCTTGCCCACGATTGCAAACTTGGGGAGAACTATAATTATTGTGATAAAACATGATGTTATTGGTGGGGGAGTCGGTGCTTGTACTGATAAATTTCGCGATAGCATCGTTTCGGTTAGCGAACTGGCTACTTTCCATAATTAATTTTATTTTATCGTAATTGGAATTTTTATATAGAGTTTTTACTGTTATTTGGGTAGTGTACTTTTGGGCCAGTTCACCACTTAGACCTTCAGAAATATACGCTCCCTCAAGCTTAGTACGCAGTGTATTTATCTCGTCAGCGAATTGGTTCGCCGCTTTACTAACTTGTTTTATGTTCAAAATTTTCGCTGTTATCAATTCAGTCGACTCACCTGTCACTGCATATTTCAGTTTATCAATAATTTTAGCTAGTTTATCCTCGTTGGTTATTAATTGCCGTGCGCCGCCAGCCAATGTAGTCTTGACTAGTTGCACAGCCACTGCTTCGTGGTCACCTTTGAAAGTATCCACCAAATTTATGGCATCGATAAATCTGTTCAAATTTTCTGGTTTTCCATCGAATTCGGGCAGAACCTTTGCTCCTAAACTTAAAACTGTGGTAACCATTATGTTGATTTTGTTCTCCCTTCGATAGTTTTCCGTTTATTTCTTTTCTAATTCACCCTCGTCTGCCTCACTTACATCTGTGTCCTCAATGTTGCTGTAAACTTCACAGCGTAATGTAAGTGGAATTTTAATATTTATTTTATGCTGTTGGAAGGCTTTTAGTAATTGGACCCTTCGTTTTAGGAATATCTGGTCTGCTGGTTCTCTGTGTTGGGAGGTGTAGCTATCGTAAGGCCTGTATAATATGGCTCTAACCCTGTTCTCTATTAAAATTTTTGTATGCTTTTCTATAGTTTCCACTTTAATAGCCCTTTTTGTGTCATACATTTGTATGACTGTCTAACCTCTTGGCTTAGAGGTTCAATTTCCTTTAAAATCTCTTCCCATTGCATATTAACTATTGCATGTAAATTTTATTTTACTATTATTGCTACATTACAATGGAATTAATATTTTAATTATATATTACCTACTTAAACAGCTCTCCAGTTTACCGGATTTGTTGTTGCTGTTCCACATTTGGTGTTGTCAGAAAAAGTTTGAATTGGGGCCATTCATTTAATCAGCTCTCAAAGTTGTCGGATTTGTAGTTGATGATTTGTTTTTATTGTTACATATTTGGTGTTCCCAGATAAGGTTAGGTTAGGTTAGGTTCAAGTGGCTGCCGTCCACATTGGAGCGGCACACTTAGGCCTTTATAGGCCCATTGTGAAACCACACGGATTTGTTCCTACTCTCCTAATCAAACCACTCCGTTGGGTTTATGAAGCTAACTAAGCGTCGTGTATTGACCTCAGCTATATCAGTCAGATCTACGAGAAACATCTTGCCCACAAAACGTTGCCTTCTTCTACCGAGCGCTGGACATTCACAGAGTAGATGCCTAACAGTTTCAGGTTCTTCTTCGTTGCCGCAGCTTCTACAATAATCATTAAATGGAGCGCCAATCCTTTCCGCATGCGGTCCAATACAAACATGATACGTAAGAAGACCTAAAACTAAGGAAATATCCCTCTTATGGAGGGTGAGAAGCTCTCGCGATCTCTTCTCATTGCATTCCGGCCATGTGAGTTTTGCCGTGTGGCATCTATCATGATGCTTCCACCTGGCTCTCGATTCCATCAGTAGAGCCGCCTTTATCTTGAGCTTGCAGGTGGAGAGCGGCATGCCCAACATCTTACAGGATGGCGAAAGTTTCTTGCAAGCTCATCCGCCATCTCATTACCTGATATGCACCTATGTCCCGGAACCCATACCAGATGCATAGTAAACTGTTCAGCCATCACGTTAAGTGATCTGCGACAGCCTACTACAGTTTCAGAATTAGCTGTGACAGAGTCAAGGGCTTTCAGTGCTGCCTGACTGTCTGAGAAAATATAAATGGGTTTCTGAGAGACTGCCTTCTCCCTAAGGCAGTCCACAGCATCTTGTATGGCGGCAAGCTAGGCCTGAAATACGCTACAGTGATCCGGAAGGCGAAACGATCTTGGTATCCCCAATCTTTCCTAATAGACACCCCCTCCGACCCTGTTATCCAGTTTAGATCCATCTGTGTAGATCTGAATGCTGTTAGTGGGCCAATCAGAGTTATTCGCCCACTGTTCCGGATTAATATCTCGTATCCCTTGTTGGTATGTGGTTTGCAGAAATTTGTGCATTCTGGTATGCAGAATCTGTCGAGAATTTCAATATGTCTGCAGTGCAACCATGTGGTCAGTTTCCTCAGCCTGATAGCTGCATATTTAATGCCTACTATATCTATGGGTAGTAGATTTAGTATTACATTCATAGCCTCCGTTGGCGTTGTGCGGATGGCTCCGCTTATGCATAGTAGTACAGATCTTTGCACCTTTTGAAGAGAAAGGACCGTCGAGGATTTATTCAGGGCGGGCCACCATACCGCCACCCCGTATAGCAATATTGGCCTAACTATGGCCGTGTATATCAAATGTACTATCATGGTGGACATACCCCATTTCTTTCCAATTGCCCCTTTACATATGTAGAGGGCAACCGTGGCCTTACGGACACGTTCCGTGGTGTTTTGTGTCCAGTTCAATCTCTTATCAAGTGTGAGCCCAAGATAGTTGGAGGAATCACTTAATTTAAGCACTATGTTTGCCAGCACTGGAGTTGAAAGACGTGTACGTATACATCCTCGTAAAGAGCACCAGCTCGATTTTATTTAGGTTCACACCCAGACCATTATCAACGGCCCATGTTTCGACCCTTCTTAATTCCACCTGCATCATATCGCAGAGCGTTTGTGGAAACTTCCCACTTATCACCAAAGCAAGGTCGTCATCATATGCTATAGCTTTACAGCCCCTCCCATCCTCCATGTCCCTTAGCAGCTTATTCACCGCCAAGACCCACAGCAGAGGGGATAGGACTCCACTTTGGGGAGTTCCCCTACTGACGAACCTGCTCACCGATACCCTGCAAGTTCTGCCTGTACTACCCTGCATAGCAGCAATTGGTACCCAAGACCCACCAGCTGAGAATCGATGTCCAGATCAATCAGTACTTTAATGATTGGGTCAGGTTTAATGTTATTGAACGCTCCTTCTATGCCTAGGAAGGCTGATAGGCAGTATTCCTTGAAGGAGAACGATCACTCTATGCACGATGTAATTTCGTGCAATGCCGTTTCGGTTGATTTACCCTTCATATAGGCGTGTTGTGCTTCAGAGAGTTGGTCATTCACTGCCTCCCTGATATGTGTTTCCATCAGCCTCTCCATCACCTTTAGTTGAAACGAAGATAGACTGATGGGTCTGAAGTCCTTAGGCTTCGCGTGGCATGCCTTGCCTGCCTTGGGAATAAATACCACTTTAGATATTTTCCATATATTTGGGATGTGGTTTAGTGCCACGTCACCTCCTATTATAGCATAAAGCCAGCTAGTGCTGCATTCCAGTGACTGTTGCAGTTGTATAGGTGTAACTCCGTCCGGCCCTGGAGTTTTGAATGGTTCAAAGATTGGATGGCCCAAGATATCTTATCCCTTGTAATTAGGTTGTGCAGTATAGGTTGCACTGTTGCTTGCGTCAAGCTTTGTGTATCCCCTGGTTCGTTCCTAGCTGCACCTGGAAAGTGTGTATCCAGCAGTAGATCCAGCGTTTCCTCCCCAGTTCCGGTCCACGAACCATCAGGCCTTTGCAAGCATCCTGGGGCCGTATTAGCCGATCTGGAAAGTACTTTCCTGAATCTACTCCCTTCAGACACTGTTTCCATGTTGCTACAGAAATCTCGCCAGGAGGATCTTTTGGCTTTTCTTAGCTCAAACTTATAGTTTCTAAGATGTTCTTTATATACTTCCCAATGCTGCTCATCGCCAGGGGCTTTAGCTGCATTGAAAGTGGTCCTACTTAACCTGCGAAGGTTTTCTATTTATGAATTCCGCCATGGTGGCTTCTTTTTACTCCTTTGAATTCTCTTGGGACAGACTTTATTTAGTACCTTGCGGCATGCCCCCGTGAAGTTATTTACCAGTCTTTCCAGTTCTGGTATGCTGCCTGGGTTTCGGGTACGCCCTCAAGTGGAAATATCTTAACTAGTTCCCTATTGTATTCTTGCCAATTTGTATTTTTAATATTTCTGATGGCAGCGCTCTGCGTTTTCACCAAGCCTAAGACGAATTGGATGTAACGATGGTCAGAAAATGAGTGGTCCTTAAGGACCCTCCAGTCTCTGACCAACTCTTCCGCATCTTCTGAGACTAAGGTGACATCGAGAACTTCCCTTCTTGTTTTTGTAATAAAGGTTGGTTCAGTTCACCTATTGCTTATGGTTAGTCTAGAGTTTAGGATGAAATCAAAAAGTAACTCACCCCTTTCGTTTTCGTCATTACTCCCCCAGGTGGAGTGGTGCGCGTTTACATCTCCTCCCAGTATTAGAACACCTGATGTAGCTTCCACCAGCTTCCTGACGGTCGATGTCGGCACCGTCTTCTCATGGGCTAGATAAATTGACGATAGCCTGATTTTTGGAACAGGTTTCTAAGTATTGGCAATGACGAATTAACTGATTGTAACAAACATCCCATGATGGTAGATTTTCAAATCCTTGCTTCTGATTATAGCCTGTCTTCGAATCCGAATCTAGTTTGAATAAAACTATATATATAAGCATTGAGTGTAATATGTCTTTTTTAAATCCTAACGAAAGAAGGGAACCCCGAAGTGCAACAACGGTATCGATAACTTGTCGTAAACTTACGGCGTGTGAATTTAATTCATGCGATGTAATCTTGAAAAATTAGAACGTTGTTATCATACCCAGGGCCGTAGAGAAAAAACCCGGGCCCGGGACTAAACAATTTACGGGCCCCTATTAAAAATCCACTAATACATTTGATTAACTTAAATTAATGACGTTTCGTTCCTAAATCATTATTGATGGAAAACATTTTTGCAACATCAACTAATTGATTTTTGGACTAAGAGATGACAATAAAATTAACACAGAATATTTACTATTTATACTATTTTATTGTAACGTAGAAATAAAATTCTCTTTTAACAGCCATATATTATTTCAAATAATTTGTTCTAGTTATTTGGTAACATTTTAATACATTTCTGATAAATTTAATGGTTATTATACATTTTAATTATTCAATATGAAAGTTTGGATATCAAAGAGTGGCTTTACTTGCTTTTTTCGCTGCAAAATTTTTATAATAATATCAAAATTTAACTGTCTTGCCAAAACGGATTCAACACAAAGCGTGGCAAGTCTTGAAATTCGCTCTTGAGGTGAACACGATCTATGACACGATATGATTCTTGAAAATACGCGGAAGGAACGTTCTGCACTAGCTACAGTGACAGTTATAGTGCAAAAGATACGTAAAGCAACACAAATGTTGGGGAAAATCGTATACAGATTTTGAACGTATGTAGATGGCATTTAGCAATTCCAATGGTGACAGACCTTTATCAAAATTTGCTTCGTAAATGTGGTTCAAGTGAATTATTTCGCATTCTAGGCTTTGAGAAATGTCCGACTTGTATTTTTCGACAAATTTTGCTGCACTCGCCCGAACCGTAGTTTCATCCATGTCTTCAAATTGACACAAAAAGGAAAACGTCGCGTTCAAATTTCTCATAGCTGCAAATCGTTCAGTAATGCGAGTGATTGCCGAATCGACGATCACCAAGAATGTATTGTTTTTAAAATCAGATTCTGGATCATCCGTAATCATCTCATTTCCATTATCTTCAAAACGTCTTTTGGGTTTTCTCTTTCGAATGTCCGGAAACTTTGGAGAGATGTTCAATTGAATAGCAACTGTTTTGCATTCGTTTAAAATTGTTTCCCATTGGTTCCTGATCAACTTCAAATCAACTAATAAGGCATCTAGATGTCGGACCTCAACGTCTATGGTCTCTAGCTTGGTGGACCACGTTTCTTTCATTAATTCTAGTCAGTATTTTGAACCAAATTGAGGACAGCAAGATACATTCTAACTCGTTGATGTACTTGAGAATGCCGGCAACATCGCTGTATGCTTGTGCAGTCAAATTTGGCTTTTGGCTGAAAGATTATGAAGAGAGCTCGGTACATTTTTTTGAGGATGTCCCATCGTTGTGGAGTGCTGCTGCAAATAGTAAAATATTTTTGTACAACTCCGAAGAAAGTAATTGCAGCCGTACAACATTCTGCAGCATCAACACCGCATAAATTGAGACTGTGGGTTGCACAAGGCAAGAAATCAGCATTCGAGTTTTTGTCGAGAATGTGACGTAGTGCTCCGTTGTAAGCTCCTTTCATATTGGCGCCGTTATCGTACCCTTGTGCACGACAATCTTTCAATGGGATTTCATGTTTACCAAGTGTATGGCAAATTAAATCAGCGATTTTCTGACCAGTTTTTTGGTTACAATTCACGAAAGCCAAAACCCGTTTTTGAATTGTAAAATTTGTTTCTTTCTATTTGAAATGGAGTTAGCAAAAATGAACGGAGTCAACGTGACTAACATCAGGCATAGCATAAACTATAATATCAAAACACTTGGCTTTCTTCCCTTGACATAATACAGTTTCCCTCACGTGCTTTGCACAAATTTATATAAACTCGTTTGTTCGGCCGGGGTGCGTCTGATCCTTGCGAGAGGTGGGCGCACCGGGTCGATCTCAAAGAACGGGTGTTTGAAAATAAATAAGAGAAGACGAGATTTCTCGTTATAATAGCTGTGATTTTTATTGGTAGATATTAAATATACAGGAAATAATATTACTTTTGATAAACGGCAGAGATCGTTGGCGGCAGATGTGTACGCGTTGGCTGTTAGAATCCAAGAGAGCGGTTGTATTGAAAGCTACAACCGTTGACCCGCAAAATCCTCCGTTTTGGAATGGGCAGTCACCCACCCACACATCAACCCCGACATGCATATGCATGAGTGCTGACAAAAGGCACACATACACGTGCATGTACATGCATGCACATGCATGTGGCGGTGATGGTGTGGGTGGTTATAAATTAAAACGAGTATCGAGTATCGATTTGCAGAGTTGCATTGGGGGGATCGCAATCAGATGCGGAAAAGTTAGGCATCCTGCCTAAACATGCCGGCCCCTCTTGCGATACGCAATATCGTTTTACCCCCACCGATCTCCGAACGCTGAAAAGCAACGAGAAAAACGTTGCATTAAAACTAAACTTAACCTAAATTGCGTATTTCGCCAGCGTCGCGGGTGACCGGGAGTCCTGCCCGACTTGAGCAGCATGCCACCTAAGCTAGGATGAAAAAGAAACATTAGAAGTGGAGGAAAGTGAATATTTCTTGCCTTTGGTTATACATAATTCTTAGATATTAATAGAATCCATGAAGTGATATGACGTAGAAGGTCCATCGTGCTGGACGAAGAGGCCGGGGTCTCCGTTCCAGACTGGCAAAAAAAAATTTTTTTTTTTTGACGGAGAGGCCGTGGTCTCCGTTTCAGATTCGCATTATTTTGTTTGGTTGGACGAAGAGGCCGAAGTCTCCGTTCCAGACTCGCATTATTTTTGTTTAGGTTTTTCTGGGCTGGACGAAGAGGCCGATGTCTCCGTTCCAGCGTCTAGTGTATCGTGTCGCTCTCGCGGCGTCTGGCGTTGTTTTTTTTGTTGGACGAGGTGTAGCATCTTTTGAAGTGCCAGGGCGAGTGATCGTGAGGTTGGCTGGGTGAAACGGCGGTGTTTTATTACAAAACGTATGTTAAAAGAGATGAGTTCGTACTTAAATTTGAAAGTGTACCAACTGCCGGCGCTTGCATGCAGATTGGCGATGCGTTCTCAACGACGCGTTCTATCTGCACGTACCATTTTGAGATAGCATGCAACCCTGTCGTGTATTTATTGGTTAGCTGACAGCTGGTATGGTGAATTTGTGGTGTGCGAGTATATATATACATATATGTATTTGCTTGCCCTTGAAAAAAACTAGTTCATTGGGGCAGTAGCACACTAGGCCGTTAGAAACAGTTGGCTTTTTTTCAAATTTCGGGATTTTGTGGTGTCGGGATTCTTTTATTTTCGGGACTCGGATTGTTTTTGCACCGAGCCTTTATAATGACCTTTTGTGATATTTGTTGTTGAAAAACAACAAGTCCTGCCCCCCAGCCAGAAGACAGTACCCAAAAAACGGACAAGGTAAAAAAAGACGACAACAAATTTCTTTGTTAAAAAAAAAAAATTTAAATTTTGTGCAAGGAGAGGTTTTTTTTGTTTTTTGTTTCCCCCTTTTTTGAGTTCCTTTGTTGTGTATGACTGGTTGGTACTGCATGAGACGCCCACATGAGTAAAAATAAAAAAACGCGTCAGTCCCGATTGTGATGTTTTGCGATTTTCGGTACTGCTTTTGTCTATTTAGTGTTCGGTATCCGCCCTTAGTGTGACAGCACTAATGAGGCTGCCGTTGTTATGTTGCGGGTTGCCATCCAGTTGTTTTCCCGTAACAGGAATTTTCCAGGGTACATTAATGTAGGATTGTGGTGGATAAATTACCCTCATCACATTGTTATTTGGAAAAGGATTTTCAAGCTGGTAAAACGTAAGTATGACAAATTCCTAACGGATTTTTTAATATTTTTTTTGTTTTTTTTTTTTGTTTTTTTTTCTAATGGGTTTTCTATTTTCTTTTTTTTTTTCTTTTCAGTGTCAAATGGACCCGCGGCAATATATATGTTTGATACTGGAGTCTGCGGAGGGGGATGCGGAACCCATTGAGGTGGTCGCGGACATCCGCTATGCGGAGCGGCGAAGGGGCTCATGGCCATTTTTTGCGCCGGTCGAGGTCCTGCAACATGCAGTGAGGGAGGAGCTGCGGCGCGCCAACCTCGGAGTGCTCCGTGCTAGGCGGACGCCCATCGTCGTGAGGGTGCGCGGCAGGGCCACGAAGTGGTACTCCACATTTTACCGCGGGTGTGAAGGGGTGTTATGGGTGCGGCGGCCGCACCAGGATCCAGTGCCCCATTGGCAATTTAGTTGCCGTGTGTGCCAGCGGGCACTAAGCTCGTTCTCGTGTCTGATTGCCCATTTGAATGGGCATATGGGCTTTTTCCCGTACCGGTGCGGGGATTGTCTAAGGCGGTATGCGTCTTCGGCTGCGTTATCCCTGCACCGAAAACGGATGCATTAGGGATAGGGGTCTAGGGTTTTCACGAAATGAAATACCTTTTTTTGAATTTTAACATTTAAATTTCGGTTTTATTTGTATTTATGAATTGGATTAAGCTATGTTATTTATGGAATAAAATATAATGCTCACAAATAATGTCGATGTTCTTATTTGGATCGTGGTCTTCCTGGGTAAAGGGAAAGTGATGTGCCTGAACCCTGAAAGAGGCGTTGTGAAACGGTCCATTTGGTGGTCGCATTAGGTAACGTGGCAACTCTGCCGTTTCTCGTTTTCTTGTATGTATCATACATACATACCTACGTTGGTTGAGCATTCCAGTATAGAGAATGAAGCAGAAAAAAAAAAAAATGAATCGAAAGATTTATTTTACCGTTTCGCTTCAATTCATGTGAAATTTACGCGTGGCTGAACAAAAGGGTAAGTAGTGAAACATTTTTCAATTATTTTATTTCAGTAATTTTTATTGTTATTTTTTTTTATGTTATTTCAGATTTTTAATGCATTTTCTTTTATTTTCAGGTGACTGGTGATGGAGATCCAGGAGAGCTGATGGGTTTGATGTGTCGTTCCCTTTTTGTATTTTTCAGGTTACTGGCATCGCAAAGGGGTGCTCCAACTGCGGCGTCGGCCTCGCCGGCAGTTGTCACACCTCTGCGATGCCCATTTGTGCACTTATTAATGGATTTTTTTTGATATATTTGCAGGTTTTTGGTGTTATCTCGCAAAATGACTGATGTCTGCAGGGATATATTGAACTCAACATTTTCGCGTTTTATTAATTTTCTCGGCCGAGCTAAATTTTTTTTGTTTTAATTCAATTTATTGTATGAGTCAAAAAATTGAACGACCATTACTATCAGGTAAGCGCATCAAGACCAGAGAAGATGAAAGAGAGAAGACATTGAGACGATACGCAGCCATGAGCATGTATTCGTCAAGCTCATGCGTCGATATAAGTACTTGGAGAAGATGTTTGAATAGGAAGTGCAGAAGGTAATTGTCTTCATCAAAGGTGTTACACCAAGTGCACGTACCAAGCTTGTGCGTTTGATAGCGCTCTGGTTAGTTGATGGTTCTATACCCCCGAATGTGTTGTTGGTACTAAACAACGAGCATTTGATTAAAGATGGCATGCTTTAGATTTTCTTCGCAACGAATTTGTCGCGTTTAAGTTGGAGAAGGGTATGGCATATCCGGTACAAACTCTCAAAAAGGGTGGACTAGAAAGCAAACTAATGGACTTTTCCCCACCAAACAAACGTACTGAAGAATATATAAAAACAGGTTTTCCTTGAAATCATAAAACTACATACAGCGCAGGCCAGTCACGAGGCCAAGCGTGAACTTCAACAAACTCTCATCGATGATATTAATGACGAGAAAGCACACTCAAAAATCACAGCTGCACAAATTTTGAACAATCCTACTTTCGGACCTCGATAAGGTGCTATTGCTTTCGCACAATACGCACCATGTGCAGTTTTGATATTATATATAGTTTTAAGGGTACCCTCGCACAGAAGCTTGCTTATCCTCATTGGGGGATAAAATATAAAATCCAAAATGTCTCTGTGGTTATACGACGAGCTGCTGTTGGTTACATGGATAGGTTTTGCCGCGTTCAAAATTTGTGTTGCTAACCCTACTGCAAAACTATCTAAAAGAGCTGTATTGGGGGCGTCAGTAAATACAAGGCTATGATCAATATCTTCAAACTGCTTCGCTAGAAGCAAATATGGGTTTATTCTCATTGTGTCAATCTATTTTCTACGTTCTCGCATTTCGTAGTCGTGATTTAACTGGAGATAGAAAATGTTTACTATTCCTACAATCACGACAATTATCCGCCATAGTCAAATGCAATTTCAATCAATTACGCATATGCCTTCCCACTGTGGCGACAGCTTTGCTGGCGTTACACGCGCCTATCAGTTGGTCTATTGTCATGCAGGTTTGGAACGTGATGAACGCCGAAAATTAGCAACAGTATATACTAATGATAAAGCGACACCAGAAGAAACTTTAGAAACATTTTTTTTGATCCGTTTTTATTAAAAATTCCAATCAACCATACCATAAATACTATGGAAATGAAGGGACTCCTCCCGCTGAATTTGAACCAGAACAACTTTGTGTTGCATTGAGTAGCGATGAACATTGGTATCGCGCACGTATAACATCTCAGATTGCCAAAGATGACATCGGAGTACACTACATCGTTTATGGACACCCGGAGCAGGTAGATGCTGGTAAGTTAAGAAACTGGGAGAAAAAATTCTATGCCAATACAAATGCATATGTCCTGAATTCAATATTCCAGTACGTACACTGCCCACACATGCGCTGCCCATAAGTTACCAATCAAAGAAAGCCGATGAAACAAGCGATTCAGATGCCGTTGTAATAGAGACGTAAGTGCAGCTGACACGAGCAGATGAGCCTGTGTTTATCGTGAATGCGTTGGAGGTACAACAAAATCATTTAATAGGTAAGCTTCATTTTTGTAAGGGTGATAATGTTATCGATGTTCTACTGAACTCCCAATTAATAAACTCACTTCATGCGTAAGCAATTGAAAAAGGGATAATTCAAATATGTTCGAATGTATGGAATTTTTAAAAATCAATAATCGGCAATATTAGTTGTATAGAGTGCTTTGTGTTACACAGGCACAGTGGCAAGCTGCTGCTGCAGTGCTTGCCCAACATGCAAGCTCCACCTCGTCGCGTTTCATATACGCTTTCATGCTATTGGTGGGTACAGTTTCAGGCGCCATAGCACTTCCGTCCGGACTACAGGACACACTCAAGCGCCAAAGCTCTTTCTTAAACTGGTAGTCTATAAATTGATTGTGAATACGCTGTATATCGTTTATGTTTCGGTTTGGCCTGTTTCTTCACGCTGATGGCATTGATAATGTTGGGGGTGAAGAGCTCTCGCGACCCAGGTTCTGATATACAAAATGAATTTTGGGGATTGAAATTTTTGATTTGCTTTGGTGCTGCCATTGGTGCAATTTTCATACCAGATGGCTCATTTGGGCCGGCTATGATGTGGGTGGGCTTAACTGGCGGACGTGCATTCATTCTTGTGCAGCTGGTGATAATTGTAGATTTTGCACATTCGGTAGCTGAAATCACTATATATGGTTGGACCAATTATATTAACGAATTGTGATTTTAGAGAGTTGGCACGTAAAGTAGAGAAAAATATTAATTAAATTTTAATTTTTCAATGAGCTCTGTATTTATTTATGTATAACTATCCATCTGTACTTGTCTAATGGTTAAAGAAAGAGCGCTTGATGTTTGCGGGGGGGGGGGGGGGGGGGTTGCACCGCTAATGTGCCACTATTTCATTAATCTTCATTGCTTATATAACGTGCCATCATGTGTTCGACTATAATGACTGACGATGCTGCTGTCATCATGTTTCGACCTTAAAGGTCGTTGTGAATCATTGTTTCAAGCTACACCGTCCCACTTCAATGTGCTACTGGTGTGTATAATATTTTAGCAAATCTTGCCATAATTGGGGTAGAGCCTTTTACCGGAAAATATTTTAAGGTCCGTTGAGATCAAAAACAAAAAAATTAACATGTTATACTAATGACTAAAACTTGTTCTTGGCTGGTTTAATGTAACATGCTAAGAGTTCTGCGATGAATGGTAAACTAAAATCATTAGCAGATATGCATGTGACGTGACTTGGTCACCAACAATTACTTAATTTGGATACAAATATGGCTGAGCGTCTTAGATATTTATGTAGCTTGTTTTTAAACCGTATCTTCACATCAGTTTTTGTCTAAATGGTTGGTGATTATAAAACATTACGCTAAAATCCCATTATGAATATCAACTTAATTAGACGTGAATTTATCTCAAAGTACCCAGATAAAATGGCTCAGTATACATATGTATTTCATTTTATTTAATTGTTGTTAACAAATACAAATACGTTTGTGTACTCATTTAGGTGGAAAAGAAACTATACATTTAAGCACAAGCGGTTCCGGGCGCAATGTGGCATTTATAGCAAACACACGAAAACATTTGAGGAATTTTGCAATAGGCAAATTGAATTTTTTATAGTAATAAAAAAATTATTCAATTGTATTCTATAGCAGACAGTGAATCTGCGTTGGGGTATGTTGGCCTCGTTCAGGGGAACGAGAGCTGGGTTTGATTTTTTTTGAAAAGAGGGATGGGGAGGTAGAGGAGGAGGAGGAACGGAGGGATTGTTAAGAGGAGCCCGTGGTCCTCTCACAATCGATCTCCGTAGGAAGAAGGATCAGTTTGACCAAAGGTCGTCTGACTTGACCCTTCTCGGTTATGAGGTAGACTACACGTACTCGGTTATCTTCGCCGGGGTGTACGTTGACGACTCTACCTAACCTCCATTCGTTGGGAGATAAGTTGTCCTCTTTGAGGACGGCGAGATCTCCCACTTGTATGTTTTCTTTCGGATGCTTCCACTTTACTCGTTTTTGAAGTTCGGATAGATATTCCACCTTCCATCGCTTGCAGAAAGTATGATGGAGGGCTTTGAGTTTCTGCCACCGATTTATCATCGAGGCAGAGCTTTCACTAGCATCTGGTTCTGGCGGAGCCAGTAGGTGGCTGCCCGTTAGGAAATGTCCTGGGGTTAGTGGTTCCAGATGCGTTGGGTCATTCGACCCTGGACTGAGTGGGCGCGAGTTGAGGCACGCCTCAATCCTGTACAAAAGGGTTTGGGACTCCTCCATGGTGTACTTATGGGGAGACGCGATCTTTTTGAAGTGGCTTTTGAAGCTATTCACTCCCGCCTCCCACAAGCCGCCCATATGTGGAGCAGCGGCGGGAATAAAATGCCAGCTTAATGCTTGATGATTGTACTTTGAGACTGCTTTGTCTCGGCTTTCTGCCAGGAAGGCTTTAAACTCGGATCGTAAAGATCTTGACGCTCCGAAAAAATTTTGTACCATTGTCGGAATAGATGTTTTTCGGACATCCTCTTCTCGCGATAAAACGCGCGAAGGCTGCGAGAAAGCATGGAGTACTAAGATCACTAGTGGCTTCTAAGTGGATGGCCTTAGTGGAGAAACAGACAAAAAGGCATACGTAGCCTTTTGACAGTCGACATCCCCTACCGCGGTAGCTTTTGATGTCGAAAGGCCCTGCAAAGTCGACCCCGGTATTGGTGAACGCGCGGGTAAAAGTAGTCCGTTCGCAGGGAAGGGTACCATAAGTTGGGACGGCGCCTGTTTTCGGTGAATAGTGCAGGTTTTGCAATTATGAATGGTTGCCCTAATCATGGTTTTGATGTTAGGTATCCAGTATTGGGTGCGTATCAGACGTAACATGAGTTGGTTCTCCCCATGCAAACTTTGTTGATGAAACATTAGGACTGTCAGCCGGGATAACCGGCAGTTGTATGGGAGGAGGATTGGGTGGCGTTCATTAAAAGCTAAGTCCTTTGACGCCCCGAGTCGCCCTCCTACCCGAATGATGCCATGTTTGTCTAGGTAGGGATTAAGTGAGAGTATTGCACTTTTCCCTGCAATTGGTTTTCCGGCCTTTAGATACTTATATTCGGAACTATAATGTTGTTTCTGATAGATTTCAATTAAAAGTCGTGTAGTGGCCTTAACTTCATCAGGGGAGATTAGGTGCGACATGACATGGAATGAATTTTTTGTTTCGGGGTGAGTTCTTCGGTAGAACCTCATAACGTATGAGAGCACCCGTAAAGCCCTAGGTAGGTCTGAAAAGCGTTGGAGAACACCGGTAGTATTTACTGTTGTTGTTGCGCATGTCTTCGCCCTCTTTTCCTCTACGGAGGTGATGTAGTCACTTTCTTGTGCTGGCCATTGGGAAGTGTCTTCTTGCAGCCAAGGAGGTCCTGCCACCACAACGAATTGTTGACCAAATAAGACGCAGGTAATCCTCTGCTACCTAAATCTGCTGGGTTAGATTCTGAGTTTACATGCAGCCAGTCTTTATTTCCGGCCATTTCGATGAAATTGGTGATCCGATGTGCGACGAAAGTGGACCAGGAACACGGCGGTTTCCTTATCCATGCGAGGACGATAGTTGAATCCGTCCAAAGATGAACTCTCACTGGTCCCAACTTAAGGTTTCTGAAAATGGATTCGGTGATTTCCGCTAACAGCACGGCTCCGCAAAGTTCCAAACGTGGAAGAGAAAGAGTTTTCACTGGGGCTACTCGGGTTTTGGCTAGAAGCAGGTTCGTGCAGACATTATCATCCGTTTTGACGCGCATGTAAATGGCTGCTGCATAAGCCTTATCGGTGGTGAAAAGTTGACCCATATAGGTATCCGGATTTTATCGATTTCATGGTATTGGTCGGTGAAGGTTCTCCATCGTTCCAGCGTACTGGTAGATACTGGTTCGTCCCAAGCGGTGCCTTCCAACCAAATACTCTGCATGAGTATTTTTGCCACAAAGACCATTGGTGCCAGCCATCCCAAGGGATCGAAAAGTTTGGCGATTGCTGATAGTATCGCTCTCTTCGTAATGTTTTCCAGGTTGTCCAGCGTCCCTGCTTTAAAATAAAATAAATCGGAGAGGGCATTCCATCGAATGCCTAACGCTTTAACTGAACTGGTATCTTCGAATGCCAGGAAGTTTTCATTGAGCAGGTCTGCTTTGGGGATGTCCCTTAGAATGTCCTCTGAATTGGATGTCCATTTGCGAAGTGGAAAGCCCGCTGAGTGTAGGACTTGACGAATTTGATCTCTGGCTTTAATAGTCGATGTGATCGTATGTCCACCCGCTAACACGTCATCTACATACATGTATTCTCGTAGTATGTTAGCCGCTGTAGGGTGTGAGTTTGACACGTCGTCTGCCAGTTGTAGGAGCGTTTTTATCGCGAGATATGGAGCGCAATTGACTCCGATGGTAACCGTCTTTAATTCATAAAGACTAATACGGTCATTCGGGGACGTGCGATGCACAATACGTTGAAATTTGGTGTGCTTATCGTTCACCCAAATTTGACGATACATCTTTTTGATGTCGCTATTGAAGACAAAAGGGTATAGTCTCCATCGTAATATAAGGATGGGTAGATCGGCTTGTAGAACTGGGCCCGCGAGGAGAATATCGTTTAAGCTATTACCATTGGCCGTAGGGCTCGAGGCGTTAAATATTACGCGTACCTTGGTGGTTGTACTTTCTGCTTTTACAACGGCGTGGTGGGGCAGGAAGTAATGATCCGAATCGTCGGATGGGATATTCTTTTTCAATTTTCTCATATGTCCGTGCGTTTCATATTCTGACAACACTCGAACATATTCCTTACCTAAATCTGGGTTTTTTATTAGCCGCCCCTCATTCCGGAAGAATTGAGAGCATGCACGCTTCAGGGATGGTCCTAAGTTAATATTGTTAGGGTAATCCTGCCGGAATGGTAGTGACACGGTGTACCTTCCATTCTCACTGCGTCGCTGCGTTGTTTCTTTAAATAGTTGTTCGCAGTACCTTTCATCTTCATTTAATATTTTATTTTTGGGTACATTTTCTACCTCCCAGAAAGCTTTGAGTTGGTTGTCTAACGCAACCTCGTTGCAGAAAGATATAATGCTCTTCGTTAGATTCGGTGATGCGATACGACCGGTTAGTATCCAACCGAACACTGTCTCTTGGGCTAAGAGTGTGTTTAGCCCATTCTTTTTTATACCGTTCATTATAATTTGGGGATATATGTCTCCGCCAAGTATGAGGTCTACGTCTTCGTTGACGTAGAACCTCATGTCTGCCAAAACCAAGTCTGGGAATGCCTGCATAGTCATTGCGTTGATATGGCAGGATGGAAGAGTCCCAGTGAGTTTCGCTAGAACTAGTACGGGTCTAGTCAGGCTAGCGCAGGGATCCACTGGTGAACGTAATTCGATGTTGAATGCTTCTTTCACCTGAGCTGACACCGCATTTGTGATGCCTGAAACATGGGCATGCATTTTCCTCGCTGGCAAATTGATTCTGCGTTTCAGTCTTTCAGTTATAAAGGAACATTCAGACCCAGAATCAATTAATACCCGCGCGGAGAGGTCGGTACCATTATGGTGAATGTGTACGCGAGCAGTTCCTAACAGCACGCCTGTGCTGGAATTGGCATGGCAGGATTTGACATTCTGATTCGCAGAGGAAGGTGGTTGTCCCGATTCCTGTCTTTTCCTTGCCTGTGCCGAAGTTGATGGGGCATTATCCGCATCTTTGAAGGGATTTCGTACCGTCGGTTGCTGAAGTGTGTCCGCATGCAGGAGCGTGTGGTGACGAGAGTGGCATTTGGAACAGTTGTATGAACTGGTGCACCTCGTCACTGTGTGTCCTGGGGAAAAACAATTCAGGCAGCCATTTGTGGATTTGACGAATTTAATTCTTTCTACCGGGTTTAAATCGCAAAAACGTGAACAGTTGCGTAATCTGTGCTCCGTAGATTTGCACATTTTACACATTGATTTTGTTGTTTGCTTGGTTACTTTGGTTTGAAAAGCACCAAGTCTTTTTGTAGGGTTTTCCGTCGACTGGCGCGACGTGTTTGGCTTTTGCACTTTAGAAGTGGCATTCCCTGTAAAACCAGACACGGTTTCAAGTGTCTGAAAACGTTTTGACAAGAATTTGTCCATATCCTCCCACTTGGATATGTCCGTTTTGTGGTCGATGCTCTGCTCCCATAGAGCCAACCTATTCTCAGGTAATTTTGTCGAACATAAATAAGTAATAATCGCATCCCAATTTGAAACGTCAATCTGATGTGTTTTTAAGGATACTAAACAATTATTTATATCGCGCTGTAAGGTTTTGATTGAGCTGCCGCACTCGCTATCTATCTTTTTTAGATTAAACAAAATTTGTAGTTGTGAGTTTACGAGAATCCGTTTATTCTCGTATCTCTCACATAGGTTTTTCCAGGCTGTTTCGAAGCCTTCATTTGTCAAAGGACATTTCTTGACAATGTTTTGCCTCACCTTGGGTTTTTTGGTTAAGGTGGAACAACTTTTCTACCGGGCTTAGGCGACTGTTGTTTTTGTAGATGGCCGTGAATAGGTCACGAACCGTTGGCCAAGATAGGTAGTCGCCCTTGAATACCTCAGTATCGCAAGCTGGCAGGCGGATACTGTGCTCGCGCGCGCGTTCTCCCTCAGGTTTGACTGCCCTATCTATTTCCTCCTTCAATTTGGCTTGAAGTTCAGCCATGTTCGACATGCACCTCAGGAATACGGCATATCCCGCTTTATGCTTGATCTTGACCGCTGTCAGAGCCAAGCAACTCCTCTAGGGCGTTCTCTGCTTTTCCCCACTTAGCTTGCAACTCTTTTTGCAGTATTTCAAGAGTGTACAGTGTGCAGAGCCGCATTGATGTCATTAAAATCGGCCTCAAATTCGATTATTCGATCGGCCAATCTAATATATGATTCCATGTTCATGGATTAAAATTTGTGATCAAATTAAAAAGGGGTTATAAAACTGAAAAAACCTGTGCGAATCACCCAACCAACAATGATTAAAATATAGAAAAAACTCTTTATTTAACGCTTTCAATTTGTTTATATTTTCACTGACTTTGCAGCTTATTTGTGCCGAAAAGCAGGGAGAAGGGGAGAGCAACAACAGCGTCTTTTGTGGAATTAAAGGGGGCCACTCGCCACTTCAACGTTCAAATTTGTTACAAATAAATGCGCGCGCTGATATAACAACTCGACGAAAAGTGTGTCAAACCGTGAAATAAATCTTATGCAACAGTGAACAAAACTGTGTAACAAGACTAATTAGAGAAATTAGTGCAAATAATGTGATGGAAAAAGAAAATTTAAATCGAATGGCGTGAAATTTTATGTGAAAGTTATGTGTACCTCTTCCTTGTGCTGTGTCCGGAGAGCCTTACCGCTGGTGGGGGGACAGACCAGATAGTCACATGGAATCTTAAACGACGTTAATGCAACGCGTTTGCACTTATTTTCCTTTTTGGCACTACACAGTTTTTTCACACTTTTCGCGGTTAACTACAATCACGTATGGCACTTTGGATCGATTTTTCGCACTTTTATTTATTATTTTAACCAAAAAACATGTGGCAAGAAATATTGCACTTACTGTGAACTTTTTGGTGATTTGTATGTTCTGGTGATGATGTGGCAAGATGACTTGTGGTGTTGCTGATGGCTTAATCTGGCTGTCGC
Source organism: Eurosta solidaginis (assembly GCF_040869045.1). Classification (NCBI taxonomy): domain Eukaryota; kingdom Metazoa; phylum Arthropoda; class Insecta; order Diptera; family Tephritidae; genus Eurosta; species Eurosta solidaginis. Next base: position 51,781,160 of record NC_090324.1, read on the forward strand.
TTTCTCAGTGTTTTGCACGCTGGTATTAAATAATAGACTTTCCAAATTTTGTGGTATAGCTGTTGATTGTGGCAAAAACTCTCCGTGTAACTTTTTATGTGAGGAATTTGAAATTTGTGCGGTCAGCTATGGTCGTATTTTGTGGACTGTAATTTAGGTGCTGTATATTCCTTTCTCGGGGAGATAGGACCAAATGTTCGGCCGGGGTGCATATGATCCTTGCGAGAGGTGGGCGCACCGGGTCGATCTCAAAGAACGGGTGTGTTTGAAAATAAATAAGAGAAGACGAGATTTCTCGTTATAATAGCTGTGATTTTTATTGGTAGATATTAAATATACAGGAAATAATATTACCTTTGATAAACGGCAGAGATCGTTGTCGGCAGATGTGTACGCGTTGGCTGTTAGAATCCAAGAGAGCGGTTGTATTGAAAGCTACAACCGTTGACCCGCAAAATCCTCCGTTTTGGAAGGGGAAGGCACCCACACATCAACCCCGACATGCATATGCATGAGTGCTGACAAAAAGCACACATACACGTGCATGTACATGCATGCATATGCATGTGGCGGTGATGGTGTGGGTGGTTATAAATTAAAACGAGTATCGAGTATCGATTTGCAGAGTTGCATTGGGGGGATCGCAATCAGATGCGGAAAAGATAGGCATCCTGCCTAAACATCGTTCTTAATCTCTGGGAAAAGAAACTTTTGTGTTGCTGTTGTGAGATCCTAACTCTCTCCACTTGATCTCTAAGTATCGGATCATAATTGCTTATGAGATCTTAGATGCCCAAAAATTGTCCACCGTTTCTTTCACCAAGATATATACCTTCGCCTTGAAAGCTAGACCTCTTTCACCCAAAAATAAAATAGTGTCCAAAATTCTATATAAAATTTCTTTCCAATTTTGAGTTTCAGTGATTAGCTGTTCATTGATAATGGTATCAATTGTAGCCTCCTTTTGAATTAGATTCTGTAAAGATCGCCATTCAATATAACATTTAATGTGATCTTGAGTATTTTCTTGTGATGACAGTTTATCGTATAGCTTCTTCCATACCTGGAATCTCGAATATCCGTACAACAAATTTTAGGTCGATTTAAAGTACTGGTGCTTAACAGACGACCTGGTAGGCAATAAAAAGCATTGCTACTGGCACTCAACACTAACCAGTCACGCTCCACTTTCTCTCCATTTGGCAAGATTCTGTTTAACAACGAGGTAGGCAATTCCTCGTCATGACAATCACGTGGAAAAATAACAGGATATTTTTGATGACCTCGACGAATTATTTTCTTGACTTCTTCAGATCGCAAAAACTCATTATTCACGGTACCGATATCGAAGTCGTTTAAATATAATATGGAATTTGATACGGAGTTGGTGGTATTGTTGGAAGACTTTTTGAAGATGAACCTTCATCAGAGTCACCACGAAAACTTTACGATTTCGGATTCATGTAAACCTACATTTTTGTTTGATGTTTTTATTGTCTCCTCAGGCCAAAGCAAAAAATCATTATCAATATTCGTTGCTTTTGAAATTCGGCTTAAAATGTGCACATGAATCAACTAAAGACTCTCCTGAATTTAAAAAAAAATTTCTTAGTACCTCTAAATCGCGGGACCCCTGAATAAAACATTTTTGTTTGATGTTTTTATTGTCTCCTCAGGCCCAGCAATAAATCATTATCAATTTTCTTTGTTTTTGAAATTCGACTTAAAATTTGTACATGGATCAACTAAAGACTCTCCTGAATTAAAAAAAAATATCTTAGTACCTCTAAATCGCGGGCCCCCTGAAAAAAAACATTTTTGTTTGATGTTTTTATTATCTCCTCAGGCCCAGGCAAAAAATCATTATCAATATTGGTTGCTTTTTAAATTCGGCTTAAAATTTGCACATTGACAACTAAAGACTCTCCTGAATTAAAAAAAAGTCTGATTACCTCTAAACCTCTATTACCTCTTACACAGAGAAACTCCGGGCCGGGGGGGGGGGGGGGGGGGGGGATCCCCATCTTTGTCGCCAACTCGATCTTGCATACTACGTATATTGCGAAAAATTATAGCACTTCTTTGCCTAAGTGGGGCTAGATAGGCTTGGTCCTTAGTACGATTTGAGGGCTGTCAAGCATTATAATGATAATTATATTCATTCAGGAAACAGCATCGCTTCTGTCTAAGCCAGCTTTCAAAGCACGCCTTGGAGATTACGAAGATGAGCAAGAGTGAGTCAGATGTAATGATCGACAGCTAGCTCCATCTATTGTATGTCCTGTTATCTCTGTATCACAAATCGGAAGAAAATCGATCGGTCTTACTGTAAGATGATATGTGGATGGCAAGGAGCGTTTATTGGCTGTAGATAGGGGCGCATCTCAGAATGAAGCTATTACATGGAGCAAGATTGCGTACGGTCACTGGCGAATACAACCAAGTACAGGGAGAATTAACGTGTGAGGTCTAATTGGGGAGGTCATGGTTCTACACAAATTCGTTGTGGCGGAGATCGTTGATGAAGTCATATTGTGAGTGGATTTCTTAGTTGACTATGATATCAGGATCGATATACAGAGAGGGATTATGCACTATAAAAACAAGAATGTGCCACTTAACTTTAGTTTTGAGAAGGGCCTCAGCAGTAAGCTAGCGCTGGTGGAGGAGATTCGACAGAGGGGAGTGCCACGAAATCCCCCAAAAAAAAAATACCCAAACACAAAATCCCCAAAGAAAAAAAAAAAATACTCAAACACATAATCCCCAAAATCAAAATCCCCAAACACAAAATCCCAGTGCTATGATAAACATCATGACCGTGTAAAAAATAGCAATATCTCTTTCCTCTTTCATTCATATTTATGTATGTATAACTATATATTCACGTTTTGGCAATACATATTTTTACTTATCCATATATAGAACTGCTAGTTGCTCTAGTTCTAACAAGCTAACAGAAGCGTGTACTACGCAGAAGGACATCACCGTGGCGGTAGCCACGTTTATACCACACACCTGGACTTGGCATGGCCGAAGGCCATCTATGCAGGAAGTTGGTATGGATTATTAGCCTTTTTTAGTCGCGGCGATTTTAAACCTAATTTTAAATTATTTCACACATAAAATTGGGATTTTGATTTTGGGGATTTTGATTTTGGGAATTTTGATTTGGGGATTTTGTTTTGGGGATTTTGATTTTGGGGATAACGTGGTAGACCTTCGACAAAGACCACATAATTCAAAGGCAGTATACAGGGCAAAGATTGGCGGAACGAATGAAATACACAAATCAAAACCGAATGTACTTGTGGGAACAATACAGGCATTGACAGCCCCAAATGGGCGCGATAAAACGAAGGAAAGCATTTCCTAGAAACAATGCAGGGGTAGTTTCGAGCCAGAGCGCACTCCTGTTGTGAAAGGTCAAAACGATACTCTTATGCAAAGCCAATCTGTCAAGCTCAAGCTCTGCGAAGTAATTCATCGGCCAACCAACGAAACAACGAACGAACGAAGGATCATGAGTAGTGAGATGAAACACAGGTGCGACAATAATAACAATTGGGAAGGTTTCCTTGAGTGATATTTGGTAGAGTTATACAACCCTCATAGGCGGAAAGGTGTTCAGTGTAGCTAGGAAGGCCCATATAAAGGTGTATAAGGGATCAGTGATGTAGTCTAACGCATAAAAACAATTGGGAAACCAAGAAATAGAAGAGTGGTTCATTTGGAGAGGCTGATAGCGTTTAGATCGGAAAATTTCTCTGATGGGGACGAGGCAACGAAGCGAAGATATTATTTCACATACAGATATGCAGTCAGCAGATAAGAGCGAAGAAGAAGGAGAAACAATCACACATCATGTTATCATCAGCTAAGAGCAGAAATCGTTCACACCACTGATGACCTGATACGAAACACTTATTCTCTCTCAATTCGTTTCCAGGAATGGGGCTTGAAATCAGCTGTCTGTTCATTCAATTGTAAACAAAAGTTCATTCGTTTCCAAGAATGGGTCTTGAAATCAGATGGCTATAGAGTTGCCTAAAATACGCAAAAAAAAACCCAAGAAATCCGTTCGGTTTCATTATTTTCTAATATATCAGGAAGCAAGCTGATAAAAACTTATTAAAATTTATAAATAAAGGCAAAGTTTTGTAGAAATATTTTATGGTAGATAAGTGAAAAAATATGAAATAATATATTTCGACTGCGTTGCCTTGCTTTGTTGATCTGGCACGGCCATAAGATAACAATGAGCGGCTAGCCCCTTTTTTCGCTTTGATGCGACCAAAACGTTTATGTACATACATACATATATACACAAATCAGGCTCAGGCTGATCGTTGTTGTGTCTTCATCACTAAATTGAGGAAGAAACAAAACATTAAGCTTGGTACTAACAAGTATACACGATCTTGGCTTTCCCGAGGTGCCACAACTTACAAGTGTGTAGCCGGTGGACTTGAGTCCGCAAATATTTTCTCCTACCACCCACGGCTCCTGGATGAGGACAATATAAGCTGCTCCTTTACATGTCAGTCGGAGCAGCAGTGCAGCGGAAGCTGCTTTACTATGGTGGAGGTTTATCTGGAGGACCCGCACCAACATCGCACACTTTATCTCCCTCCTTGAGCGTAGAGTTAGCCGCATCCTCCATCATCAGCTCCTCCTCCGTATAATGCAGGTGTAACCCGCCTATCCCCATGGATGCGGTAGAAGAGGCGTAGCCGTCCCGCGTATCCGGCTCTCCCCCACCTGCCTTCGTAACCACATCCTCGTCGCTACATTCTTCATCTGGCTCCAACTCGACTGCCATGTTCCTAGTGGCGTTGACGTCGTTACTGTAGATCCTTACAGTCACGGTGTCTAAACCATAATTTACCTCACCAGTTTTCCTCAATACTGTCAGCGATTCTTCATTCAGTAGGAGAACAGCCTGACGCGTGGCTCTTTCCCCCTTTTCCACGCTGACATCTCTCCAGTTGGCGGCTGGCAGCGTCGGGTTGAGGATCCTTATCATACTGAGTATCCTCTCTGGTCCAGCTGGTTTTGCCGGTAGCCACACCCTTGCTCGTGGCCGTGACAATATGTCTTTCAAATCGAACGCCCTGAGCTTCGCTCCAGGGTAGACTTCACCTACAGACTCTACGGCCATTTTGTATATGGCTGTGGGCCTCTCGTCTCCGCATGCCACGACTTTGATACTACCCTGCAATCACCCTGCATCTTTGCATACCGGTGGCGGTCCAGGATTGCGCATAAGAACGTCCAGGGTGATATTCGGCAGCTCGCTTTTCACCCATTTCCGTTTGTCTTTTTTTATTGCGCCGTCTTCCTGATTGTCGTCAAGGACCCCTAGCAGGATTTTGTCCTTAACGACTTCTGCAAAAGAGCGCCCATGCACCTTCGGCCTATTTGGTTTGGTAGGCACTACTTCCGCCGACATTGGTTGCTACTTGTGGCCCCCTTTCTTCTGCCAGACGAAAATCGGTTATCACTTCTTTCGCTCATTGAATCTCTGCCAGTATTTCTCCTACGCTGTGGCTTGCCGCTCTACTCTCGATGTCTGGCGTACGTGTGGATCTGGTTAGGCTCCTTGCAGCCGCTCTCCTGTGCTTGTATCCAACTTCACTGGGATTTGACCGCTCACTAGGCTTCGTGAAGGCCGTGGGTGTCGGGGGTGGGCCACGCGGGGCCTGCGCACCAGCTTCAACCGAGGCTGCATTCTGCATACCTACTGCGTCTCTGCTAGTGCCAGGAGTGTCCCGGATAACACCCCTTTGCCCTGGCTCACTGCCTAAAGTTTTGTTGGGGAGAGGGTTCTTACCCGGCATCGCCACTGGTCTTGAACCATCACCTTTTTTAGCCATATTCTGGCGGTTAGAATGACCCTGCATCGCACTGGTTACCGTTGTGGTGGGCAAAAGCCCTCCCGGCCTTTGAAGAGCGCCAGTCTCTTCTTGTTTTTTTGTATTTTTGTTACTTTTGTTCATGTTCCCACGAGTGGCGGAGAAAAGGAACGTCCACCCAGGCAGAGATCCGCAATGTAGCATTATGCGTCATGCCCACCTTTGCAATACATTTCCGGCATTACGCACCATGAACTTCTATGACAATACATTTTAGTAATAGCATAATCATATTACAATATCATACGACATAAATTACATTGACCTCACACAGCGGTTAGCTAATATCAATGGAATGCCGAATATGAAACCCTTGTCAGTTCACACATAACAAATTATGCTTACCGTCAATGTTAGTTTGTCACCAAAATTTTACATACAACCAATAATGTGAATTAACCAAATATTCACATTTCACTTTGACTTTGCATACAAATAGTACTAATATAAATCTACATGTATGCATAGTAATACAAATCTACATGTATGCATAGTAATACAAATCTACATGTATGCATAGTAGTAATACAAATCTACATGTACGCATAGTAATACAAATGTACATATTTTTACTTTGTTAGTATTAGGATATTTATAAATGTGTAGGTTAAATAATTAGCTATAAAAGAGAAAGAATTCCTTTAATAAATTCAATTATTCAATTATTATCAGACTTCCAAAAGTAAAACATTCTTTTCATTTACTAAGAACATTTCATGGCGATCCTGCCAGTATAGATCAGAATTGGCAAAACTGCTAAAGATCTAGCTGGAAGAAGATCCTGCCAGTTCGACCCTTAAAACATAAAATTTCCCTAACAAGCGAAAATTGTTTGAAGGATCTGACTGCAGGAAGAGCCTGACAGTTTAGAATCATTCAGTTTAAAATCTGTTTAATTCCATACTATACTACTCTAATTATATTATCTACTCCTAATTGTACTATATAGTACTAGCACTGCCTGTACTTGCTTAAGTCCAAACAATTGCACGCACAAGAATTCCGCTATACTTAAAGGGTTATTATATGTTTTAAATACATACACCCATAAATGTATTTTTTCTATTTTGTTGCTTCTCCCACTTCTAAGTTGGGAGAAACTGCTTTGACAAATTGTAATTGCAAAGCAAAGTAGGTCACCGACTGCTATATCAGCTGATGGTACAGCTAATAAGCAATCTACGGTATTGTGCAGCGAAGAATCGGCGATCGCTAAATCAAGTGATTTGCACAATTGGTGTGTACATATGTACGTATGTACAATGAAATGTATGTATGTATATCGAATATTGTAATTAGGGCGACGTTGGCTTTTAACTTATGTATATTTCCTTCTTTTCTTGCTGGACTTCGACATTGTCACATCGATTGTGGTAAAATAAATTATTATAAAAATATTAAATCTTGGCTTTTATTTGGACGCAATTGGCATAAGCTTCACCCCTTACTGGTTGGCCCACCGTTTTGGATTTTACAGCGTTTCTACAGCGGAGAATTTACACTGGTTTTATCCAGGTTTGTCTTTTTTTGCAAGCGATTGGTATCAGCTACAGTGCTTAAATTTGGCTATACGATAGAGGCATTTACTATAGTGGTTTTTCAGCTCAGTTCTTTATGCGGTGCAGTTTAATTTGCTTCGGAGGTTTGGCGAACTGCATCTCATTTTATTTGGCAACTGGCTGCTAAAAAGGCTTAGCGGCCACGAAACATTTGGGGACCCCGACGTGATTTGCGATCACAGCCCGTATTATTAAACACCTTCTTTATTTAAATATTATTAGAGATCATATCCGTAATGCCGCCAAAGAAATCAGAGGACTTAGAAGGCGCAAAAAGGAAGCGAGATTCCCTTGTGCAGCAACTTACTGCGATTGACGACAAGCTAACATTCGAAGCTCTGCGAAATATTGATGAACCGGCAATTGAAGTGCGAATAGAGCAGGTGGAGCGGCTAGAAAAAAGGTCGGATGTTGCGCATTCACAACTGGAAGATGAGGATGGCTCCGAGGAAATTCTTTCGACATTCACAAATCGCTACATAGAGGCTAAAACAAAGTTGAAACGCCAATTACATTCGCTTCTTTCAGCATTTGATACCTCGACCAGTAGAATAAATGCTGGAGAACAATCCATCATCGTTACACCGCCCAAACAGAAACTACCAGTACTCCAGATTCCGAAGTTTAGTGGTAATTATAAGGAATAGCCTGATTTCTTTTCAATGTTTAACACAGTGGTGCATCAAGATGTTGATTTAACTCGTGTTGAAAAGTTCCAACATTTGCGCTCTAGCCTTCGCGACGTTGCTTTAGACACAATACGTTCTTTGGAAATTTCAGAGCAAAATTATGAAAAGGCAATCGATTTACTAAAGGCACGATTTGATAATAAACGTTTGAATTTTCAGGCACTTATAAGAGATATTGTACAATTTAGGAGCATCGAAGGTGAGTCAGTGGCAAAACTTCGGGAATTAAGTGACGGTATCAACGCTCATCTACGCGCACTGCATACAATGGGTACGAAGGAGCAAACTGCGGATGGTATGCTTATCCAACTTATTTTTCAAAAAATGGACGTCGCCTCCAGAAAGAATTGGGAAGAAGAAACACCCATAAATGAATTACCATCCTGGGACTCAATGTCTAAATTTTTGGAAAAACGCTGCCAGCGCTTGGAAAATGTGTAAAACGCAGAAATTGCACTAAGGTCCAACAAACAGGCAGGAAAGCGATTAAATTTAAACAATAATCGTAAGGTATCACTTGCTTCGACGTCAAGCGAATGCAAATCATGCAAATCTAACCAGCATACCATCGTACAGTGTGAAAACTTTCTTTGGCTTTCACCCTTCTTGCGGTTTAAGGAGGTGAAAAAATTGCAACTTTGCATAAACTTCCTTCGAGCTGGACATTCGGTCAAAAGCTGTAGATCAGGCAACTGCAAATATTGCTCATCAAAACATCACACGTTAATTCATCTAGGTAATGCGTCATCCAACAACGCACTAGTGTACGATTCGCCGTCAACATCATATGGACTTTCTTCAGGTAATGTGAACAATTCTAGTTTACCATCAACACAGCACACAGGTTCCACATTGGTGAGTTCTGAGTTTAACTCTAGTAACACCAATATGATATTTGTAATCTTAGGAACAGCCGTAATTTACGTAAAAAATCGTTCTGGTTCGCTGGTTCCTTGCAGAGCGTTGCTTGACTCTGCATCCCAGCTCAACTTCGTCACGAATCGCTTAGTTAATCAGCTTCAGTTAAGAAAATTGAAATCATCATTGTCCGTTTCTGGCATAGGCCAAAATGGATTTGTTGCAGATCATATCGTTGATCTTGAACTACACTCACGTATCACTAATTACTCTACCAAATTATCAGCAGTCGTCGCATCTACCATCACCGATGTGCAACCAAGCCGTTCTTTGAAATCCGTTGACTGGAAGATTCCAACTAACATTAATTTAGCAGATCCACTATTTTTTGAACCCCAGCGCATAGATATGCTTGTTGGAGCCAGTTTATTCTTTGACCTGTTATGCGTCGGGCAAATACGTTTGGCCGGAGATTTACCTGAATTTCAAAAAACCATATTAGGATGGGTTGTGTCTGGAAGCAGTACCAAAAAGTCATCAAAACTTTCATGTTTGACAGCTGTTGGTATCTCAGGTGAGGTTGAAACAAATATAGAACTTGATAATTTCGTAAAGCGTTTTTGGGAAATAGAGGAACGTATAAATTCAGCTTCTCAAATGACTGTGGAAGAAGAAAGGTGCGAAAATCACTTTCCTAAAAATTACACTCGCTTGGAATCTGGCGCTTATTCGGTACATTTACTTAAAAAGATGTCATCAGAAGAATTAGGAGAATCGTATGAACAGGCCTTAAATAGATTTAAATCACTTGAGCGTAAGCTTTAGCGTAATCCGGAACTCAAGCAACTATACTCTGCTTTTATTAATGAATATATCGATCTTGGTCATATGTCAGCGGTTGACGTTATACCAGCCCAGGTACGTGCACATTTTTTACCACATCACTGCGTTCACAAAGCAGATAGCACAACAACAAAGCTACGCCTTGTATTTGACGGTTCTGCGCCAACCAGCAATGGACGCTCACTAAACTCAATTTTAATGGCAGGGCCTACAATACAGCCCACCTTATTCGACACGCTATTGAACTTTCGATCATTTAAAATTACTCTGACTGCAGACATATGCAAAATGTATCGTTGTGTTAAAAAGTATGATCCTGATATTATCTGGAGGGATCGTCCTACTGAAAACTTTCGTATTTATAAACTTGACACGGTAACTTATGGTACAAAACCAGCTTCGTTTTTAGCAATTCGAGCAATGCAACAACTTTGCATTGATGAAGGGCAAGCCTATCCAATTGGAGCAAAAACCATTACTAATTCCTTTTATGTAGACGATATGATTACAGGTGCAGATTCCTTGGATGAAGCTCGTTATATTTTATACCAAACAAGAGAGTTACTTTCTTTGGGAAATTTTGAGTTGCGGAAATGGTGTTCAAGTGACAAGCGTTTATTACTGGATATAGCTGATGCAGAAAAGCAAAGTTTTTTAGCCTCTCATGATGGCACTACCGTAACGAAAACACTTGGATTAATTTGGGAACCTAACTTAGACACTTTTATATTTTCATTTTCGCCTTTTACAGCACCAACAAAGGTCACAAAGCGCACTATTTTATCAGGTCAGGTCAGGTCAGGTTGGGTGGTAGCTTCCCTGATGAGAGGAAGCTCACTTGGACAACATGACGGTCCGTTGTGATACCACATATAATAAACTAAACTAACGGTGACGTAGATATAACTACTTAGAGAATCGTTGGGTAGCAACGATAAAGTTCCGAATGATCCCGATCTCAACCTTGGATAGCTCCTCGGGAGATCCAAGTGAGTCACGACCAAAATACTTTCGCCTAGTTCTGGCAAAAGCTGGGCAGTCAAGCATAAAGTGATTTGGTGATTCCACCTCATCATCCTCCATACAGCTGCAGCAGGATGGAGTTTCCAATATATTGAGACGTACCGCATGGAAACCCATGGGACAGTGCCCTGTCAAAACCCCAATGACCATTGATAGGTGAGCCTTAGTGAACCCAATTATTTCGCAGACCTCCTGCCATCCACTTTCGGCCAGAAAGATCTTGATATCCTACAAGACGTAGTGTCCGCCCAACGTTTGCTGAGCTGACTCGAGGCCCAGCTATGGAAGAGCAATCCACAGGTGGCTAGCGGAATCCCGAAATCCCTACAGCCATCTTCATCCGGTTCAGTTGTACCGATTCGGGCTAAGAGATCCGCTTGACAGTTACCCGGAATATCACTATGGCCCGGGACCCAGATAATCTTAATTGTAAAATAATTCGATGCAATCGCAAGTGTGGTCAGGCACTCCCAGACCACCCTCGATCGCACTGTAGTTGAGCTCAAGGCCTTTATAGCCGCTTGGCTATCAGAGTAGATGTTAAATTCCCTAACCGTAGTAGCGCTGGATAGCATTTCATCCACCGCATCCTTAATCGCAGCAACTTCCGCTTGGAATACACTGCAGTGATCAGCCAACTTAAACTTGCGGCTTACATTTAGCTCTTGACAAAAGACCCCCCCGCCAACCTTTCCGTCCAACTTCGACCCATCCGTGAACAAGTTAACCGGTCCCATGCCCCAGATAATTCCTCTTCTCCACTCCTCCCTCGGGGGAATGACTGGGGTGAAGGTTGTATAGGGAGCGGCCACCGGCATGCAATAGTCCGTCCTGTCCGGGATAAAGTCGAAACTAGTAAGAAGGCTAGAGTGTCCGAAATCAGAAAGCATATAACCCATATCACGAAGCCTGACCAACGACCGGGCCGCGGCTGCCTTTCCCGCAATATCTACTGGATGTATATTCAGCATGACATTCAGTGCCAAGGTAGGTGTTGTTCTCATAACTATTTTATCAACTATTGCCAGATTATACGATCCACTTGGTTTGATTGGGCCTGTGCCTATTTTGTTGGTCAGACTCGACTATTGTTTTATTCTGGCTGCGTAACGAACCAGCTAATTTTAACATATTTGTTGCCAACCGCATTAATAGCATACAAACAATGACGCAAAGCTCGACATGGCTGTATGTTCCATCTGAAATGAATCCATATTATCTAAGGGAGCCAGCCCAAAGGAATTATTAAGGAAGCCAATTTGGAACCACGGACCATCATTCCTCGCAAATGATCAATGCAAATGGCCAGTATCTCCTGCCCTACCAAAGGTACTACCAGAGAAGAAAAAAGGTGCGTTTGTGCATGTAGCCACACAGGATATGTCGGCAAGGTGTAAATTTATTAATTCCTTTGCCAAATTGCGAAAGGTATATGCTTACGTCTCCCGTTTTTTACAACCACTTGGTACGAGATGCTCTGGACCACTAAATCCTATAGACCTTCAACGTGGAACCTATTTATTAATTCGTATGATCCAAAGGTCGCGCTTGAAAGAGGACTATAATTTGTTAGAAGCTAAACTGCAAGTGAAGACTTCATCGGACATTCGATCTTTAAACCCCTTTATCGACGGAAATGGATTGGTTCGAGTTGGTGGTAGAATTCAGAACTCATATTTAGACTACTCCGCAAATCACCCAATCATTTTGCCCAGGAAGCATCCAATAACTGATGCAATTATTACATTTTTCAACGAACAGCTGCTTCATGCCGGTCCACAATCCCTGCTAGCCTCTATTCGCCTTCAATACTGGCCTATTGGTGGTAGAAAAACAACTACTCGTGTCATAAACAAGTGCGTTCGCTGCTTTCATGTGAAGCCCAAGGTAATGGAACATTTGACGGGCAGCTTGCCTCCACAACGAGTTCAGTTCAACGGAGCATTTACAACTACGGGTATAGATTTTTGTGGTCCGTTTGTTTACAAGTCCGAAGTCAGAAATCGGCCTCCAATTAAAATTACATAAGCCTTTTCATCTGTTTTTCAACAAAGGCAATTCATTTGGAACTAGTAAAGGACTTATCTACTCCTTCGTTTTTAGCCGCACTAAAACGTTTCGTATGTACGCGTGGAAAGCCCCAAACAATATGGTCTGATAATGCACCGAATTTTGTTGGAGCAAAACGTGAACTGAGCGAGCTAAAAGAACTTTTTTTAAATCAGCACCATATAAGATAAGATAAAGGTTGGTGATATGGTTTTGGTGAAGGAAGAAAATTATCCTCCTCTAAAGTGGACTCTCGCTAGAGTCATGGAAACGATTCAAGGAAATGACGGTGTAGTTCGTGTTGCCGTACTCAAAACCACAAATGGTGTATACAAGCGACCCGTGGCGAAGCTATGCCTTTTACCCATCGACGATAACATTTTGAAAGTCTTAGCCTTTCAACGGGCGGAGGATGTTTAATTCCATACTATACTACTCTAATTATATTATCTACTCCTAATTGTACTATATAGTACTAGCACTGCCTGTACTTGCTTAAGTCCGAATAATTGCACGCACAAGAATTCCGCTATACTTAAAGGGTTATTATATGTTTTAAATACATACACCCATAAATATATTTTTTCTATTTTGTTGCTTCTCCCACTTCTAAGTTGGGAGAAACTGCTTTGACAAATTATAATTGCAAAGCAAAGTAGTTCACCGACTGCTATATCAGCTGATGGTACAGCTAATAAGCAATCTACGGTATTGTGCAGCGAAGAATCGGCGACCGATAAATCAAGTGATTTGCACAATTGGTGTGTACATATGTAAGTATGTACAATGAAATGTATGTATGTATATCGAATATTGTAATTAGGGCGACGTTGGCTACTTAGCTTATGTATATTTCCTTCTTTTCTTGCTGGACTTCGACATTGTCACATCGATTGCGGTAAAATAAATTATAATAAAAATATTAAATATTGGCTTTTATTTGGAAGCAATTGGCATAAGCTTCACCCCTTACTAGTTGGCTCCACCGTTTTGGATTTTACAGCGTTTCTACAGCGGAGAATTTACACTGGTTTTATCCAGGTTTGTCTTTTTTTGCAAGCGATTGGTATCAGCTACAGTGCTTAAATTTGGCTCTACGATAGAGGCATTTACTATAGTGGTTTTTCAGCTCAGTTCTTTGTGCGGTGCAGTTTAGTTTGCTTCAGAGGTTTGGCGAACTGCATCTCATTTTATTTGGCAACTGGCTGCTAAAAAGGCTTAGTGGCCACGAAACAAAATCAGTCAGTTTAAAATCATTCCGTTCAAAATCAAAATTCCAATTTTGTTACTTGCGTGTAATTGGTTAAAGTCTTTAAGAACCGGATTTTCCCTTAAAAACAAACAGATTTTTGGGATTGTGCAACATGTTAGCAAGGAGGCAAGCAACTTCATATCATCAGGATTAAGACTTTTACCTGGTATACCCAGCGGAAATCGCATCAGTAATAACAAGGAATATACAAACGGCTAATGTCTGGCCGCATATTAGACGGGCAGTAAGAGCATAAAAAGAAGTGGAATACTAAGATTGACAACAAGAAAACCAATAGAAATACATCAAGTGGAAAATACAAGACATTTTTTTCCGACGGGCGGCAAAGCTTTAGAGAATGGCAGCGACAAGTCTGGCGGCAGTAATTTAAGTATAAAAATGTAGAATCAATTGAGCGGCCTTAGGGGCGATAAACCATGAGCAAAAACTTTGTTTTTGCTTAGGATTTTTTTTTAAGTAAGACTAGTTTAATGGAAAGAAATTTGAAATTTTAAAATTTAAAGAAAAGTGTCAAAAAAAAAAGTAAATACGAAGAAAATTAAAATGTCTTATTAAAAAACTTTTAAGGATTAAAATCTAACGGAATTTTGAACGCTATCGTTGAAAATGGCATAACGGCAAATTAGTTTTTAACATATATTGTAAGTTGAAAAAAAAATATTTTAAATTAAACAAATTTTTCCGCTAAGAAAAAAATTTTTCTTAGACTTTAATAATGTTAACTAAACAAGCAAGTAAAATTAGACAAAATAAAATAAAAGTGTACTTAACTATTAATTTGAAAAAATATAATTAGAAAATTTTTTTTAAGGACAAATTTTAATTATCTAAATTAGAAATGAAAAACTCTAAGTTAACACAAGAATTACAAGTTTAGAAATAAATGGTTAAAATAGCTATTAATTAAATAAGGTAAATTTATTAAAAATTAAATAAGGTAAAGAGTAAAATGGAATGTTTGAATAAAGATTAAAATTAAAGCTTAAATTAGCAAATTTTTTTTCCTAAGGAATCAGCAATAATTTTTTTTCTCTTGAATTTCCTCTTTCAATCGAAATGTCTTGGTGGACAAAAATAGCCCAAGGCATAATGATAGCGAAAGCTGGCTATGAATTCGGCAAAGAAACCTCTGAAGAGGAAATAGTTGACAACAAATTGATAAAATATGAGCCACAAGCCCAAGTGGACACAAAAACCACAGACATTTGGCTAGGTGCTTTAATATGCACGATAGGGCTGTTAATCATAGCGATAACCGCTATACTTAAAAACTATATTAAATTTAAATATAAAAAATAAATAAAAATAAAATAAATGTAAGGCGCGATAACCTCCGAAGAGATCTAAGGCCGAGCTTCTCTTCCAATTTGCGTCGTGCTCCTCTTGATTTTTCCCTACAAATTGGCCGGACGGGACCTACATGTTTTATGCCGACTCCGAACGGCATCTGCAAGGCAGATGAGTTTTCACTGAGAGCTTTTCATGGCAGAAATACAATCGGAGCGCTTGCCAGACACTGCCGAGGGGCGACCCCGCTTAGAAAAATTTTCTTCTAATTGAAAAATCTTATTTCTAAAATTTTGATGTTGGTTTGCCCGGGAGTTGAACCCAGGGCATACGGTGTGATAGGCGGAGCACGCTACCATCACACCACGGTGGCAATTGAATAACGTGCAACAGCGCGTCTAAAATTTTTTTTTCTACTACCCAAGTTTCCAAACTCAAAGTTGAGGAAGAGCAATAAACAATTGAAGTAAAATCTCAAATAAAAATTCTCAAAATGTCACTATCGACAGTAAAGGCAGCCCCGCCTAAAGCGAACAGCAAATCAAAAATTTGCATAAATTCTTTTGAATGCTCCTGACAAAGATGGTCATGAAGCAATAGGAAATTCTAGGACAGTGGAAGTAAGCAAAACCTAATGAAAAAAAAAAATAAAAATAACGAAGAAAAGTCACAAAGAGAATATATAAAAATAAATGTGAAGCGCTATATAAATTTGCAACAAAAGACTAGTTGCGCTCGTTTTCATCGTAGGATAGAAAAATGGTAGCGTAGAAAATTTTCAAGCAACCAGATTTTTGAGGAAGTTATTGACTTAGGACAATATTCGACCAGGCATAAAAGAAATGCCGGCAATCCAGGACTTGAAATTTATAAGGAAAACACAGTTGTCCTGAGGGACAAATCGGTGAAAATAATTGAATATTTACTGCAGTAGCCGAATTTATAAAATAATAATTGGTACCCAAGTTCTCAAAGATCAAATAATTGCACATCGTACAGGTTCAATACTGTAGTGTCCATTACCAGTCGGCACCCTCGTGGAGGGTTCAGTTGTGGATTTACGCCGACCGTTCCCAGGTAAAGTTTGGACCACATTTTGTGTGTATCAATTTGCCTGAACTCTAAGTGCACTTTTATTTTACGTTCTGTGTTATTAGTTTTGTAATTATATTTGTTGTGGCCCGTTCCGAATTTCCCGTTTTATTTTATTCACATAATATTTAATTAATATGTACACCATGGTTAATAGGGCCTTATTATTAATAAAAGTTCAGTGGCGCTGACTGGCCGTATATTATAGTTCGTTTTATCCGGTTTTACGTGTAAATCGTCGTTGTGTTTTACGATATTTTTTTTCTCAATGTCACTTTCTGTATTGGTGTCCTTTCCTATTTCGTAGCCGGTTATGGCTATCATAATAGTTGTAAGAACTGGTTTCCGCCAAGTAATTTTTAAACTTTTTTTTTGTTTTTTTTCGCACTGTATTCACCTTTTTGTATATATAAAAGGATTTTTTTTCACTAAATTTGGCAAAACGACGGCAATTTCAGGACATTGTCTATAGATCCTGCATGTGAGTTATTAACATCGTTCGCCGTTTAATAAAGTCACAATGTTCGGAGTTTAATAATGTCACATGTCACACTCGCCATGTGGAGAGAAACACGTTGCTTTGGCTTGTAGCAAATCGAAAAAACTGACTTTATTTAATATTTTCTTCTATTTATAACTTAAAGCTAAAAGTTATGTAATTATAAGCTTTTATTTAGTTTCATTTCTGCTGTATGTGATGGAATTTTGTAAGCTAAATTTGATACACTTCGCGATGTCCGATGAAGCTGAAATTTTGCACACATGTATAACTCCGATGACAATGCAATATTACTTTTCGAGAATTCGATAAATTAATCGATAACACAGTTATCGGTAAAGATATGTGTTTACTTTGGCATAACAGCCTAAGCCCCATACAAACCAGGCGTTACCTAACCGTGGATTCCGAGACTTAGACGTGGTGAATCACAGGTGGTGAATCCCACGCTTGCGAAAAGCGGAGACACAACCCTCTGTTGTATTCCTGTGTATAACTAACATAGCTGATTTTTTAATGCTGTTTAACTCTGTACTTTTTGCTATAATTTATTTTGCTTTTGGAAAAATGACCTATTTGAAATAAGCTGCCTGAAAAATATTGGCATAACAGCTTACGTTAAATCAACAATGGAAAATCTTGGAATATTTGGGGAGATGTGGCAATTTCGCGCATTCGATAAAAGAACTATTGACAATCTATTAACAATCGCTGGGAAATTAGCGACATTCCATCAACTAAGCAGCACTTTAGCAATACTACTGTTATTATTTGGCTGCTCAAACACACCCATATTAATTTTGCATTAAATCTTAAATATAAAACTCAAAAATGACTTCGGTCGTTATGTCCGCAGCATTTATTTGGTTCAAGTACACAACCAATAATAGTCAAAGCCATAATAATTTACACGGGTCATCAATTCTTTCTCTAATTCAAAAGCTGAACTACCAGCGCTACCGTCATCAGCTCAGTGTCATCAGTGCCAGTAGCGCCAATAACACCAAACTCGTGCCTGACACACAAAAGTCGTTTCACTCAATGGCGCAAGTGAAATGTACTACGTACTCACTACTAAGTAGCGTCCAAATTCGCTTGGAGTCATTGCGTCAATGAGCTACCATTGAGCTGGCACCGCATTGGCGCTAGCCCCATGCAATTTACATCACTAAAATTGCGCGAATGCCCAGGCTCATGACTTTTTTAATCCTTATGGTGAAAACGAAGCAGGGGTAAAACGTATGGTGTATTCCTGGCGCTGCCGTCCCCTCATTATCAATTCATATTTTTCATTATCAAGTTATGTATTCTCAATATGAAGTAACATTTTTAAAAGCGTGTTAAATTTTGATGGTATAATTAAGAACATTTAGGATCTCCTCTTCTTGCTATCACAATGTAACTCGCTTTTTGTATATTCTCGCACGGTGCGTGGTAGCACGGAGAATATATATATATATATATATATATATATATGTGGATGTGGAAAAAGAAATAAAAGGCAAATAGTTATATTAGTAATGATGTCAATAATTAATTTTATTTTGTGTTAAGTTGGTACAATATTTTACCTTTGGTATATGATGTGGCGTGACAGCAGCAGCGACTTTCATCCTCCTTGGTTGAAATAGAACAGAAAATGGAAAGTGATCTCCGTGTTGTCGAACCGGAGATCGTGCGAGGGTTTTCCAATGGATATTTGTTATCCGATGGAAAACTCAGTTACTCGTGTTAACGTTGAATATATGTGATGAACATACATGAATGTGTATGCATGTTGGTGTGCAGTACATGAAAGGATGTAAGAATGTATTTGCACTAAATAAGTTATGTATTAGGGTGGCCGTGTTTGCAGTATAAAGATATTTAGGTCCTGACCTAAATATGCCGGCCCCCTTGCGGTAAGCAACATCTTAAAATGAAGGAAAGTCATGCTGAAGCGGTCACGCGCACGTATTACTTAAAACTAGATACAATATGTTTGTATTATTAAATGAAAATTTGTTGGCTGATCACGTCCGGACTTGTTTGCATATAGTAGGCGCTGTAGGAAAAATAAGCAACATATTAAAGCTGAAAACAAGAACGGGTTATAATTCAACGCACATTATACAGTATACATATTTGAACTGTATTTATTTGTATTTATCTCTTTTGTGTTCCGAGATTTTTCGTAGCCTGGACGTCTCCGTTCCAGATTTCGACGAATGTAAATTAATTTTCCATCTGGACAAAGAGCCCAAGTCTCTCTTCCAGATTTTACTTTATGAGGTTAAATGTTATATCCAGACGAAGAGGACGCGTCTCCGTGCCAGATTGGATTTATTTTGTTAGATTATGTGACAATTAATTTTCCATCTGGACAAAGAGGCCAAGTCTCTGTTCCAGATTTTAACTTTATAAGGTTAAATGTTATATCCAGACGAAAAGGACGTGTCTCCGTGCCAGATTGGATTTATTTTGTTATATTATATGTGAATTTTAATTTTTGGTTTGGTGGCGAACGCTCAATGGCATACATATTTATATGAAACTCTTTATATTCGTATTGACCCTCTGACAGGCGCTCATAGCAGATTGACCATGTGCATGGACTGCTTATGGGTTGTCCAAAGTTCGGGCAGTGATGTAAGAATGACCGCGTGAGCGCACAACTGTTTATCAATGGGTTATTGATCACTTTCTAAGTTCTCCCTGAGTACATCCTATCTCTTCTTTGTATTAAATTTCGTGTTTCTGCATTGGATACATAGAAAATGAATAAATTACACTTGCGAGTGATTAATTCATAATTTCTACTGAATACAATAAATAAAAATTTGTATATTCGAATCTGATCGAAAATTTATAATTTGGTTTTTATTTTTGTGATTTAATTTGTCACAAAGTTTCCTGCCACCCAAGAAAGTGTCGCCTTTTCCAGCTAAATTTGTGGATTTCGGTAAAAATATTGTAGTTGAAAAAATTTTTGTTGCGAAAAAATTCAAGCCTTTCGAGTTTGAACGATTTTCTTGCAATTTGTACTTATTTTGTAATACTGTTTTCACTAAAGTATTCGTGAAATCAGTAGTTACAAACATTAAAAAAAATTTGGAACGGATCATGTTCCACTTAAACACCCATATTGGTGTAAAAAAAATGTTCGCTATGGCAATACCATACCGCGTAGATGAAAATGTCATGTAAATGACAAAAGCGAAATGTAAACATGCCGGTAAGTAAACATAGAGGAATTTTCTCCGTGTTGTCGAACCGGAGATTAATTGTATGATTTCACTAACTTGTATTTGCTTTGTGCACAATTGTAATATTTTGAGTGGAAAATAAGCACGTTATTTGTATTGTTTTTGGTTCATTTGCTGTGTCTCCTAATACCCTACACAAAATGTTGTAAGTTATTATGAGCAATAAGAAACAGCAATTAAATTCTAAAAATATTATTTTCGATTCCGGTTTAAAATAAAGATGTAAATTTGTTTGCAATTTCAATGCTACGCATTATTAATACTCTGAACGAGTGGTGGATTTATACCCGATTGCATGTGAGGTTTATACCTACTTGCGAATTTGGTTTTTAATGAAAAATAATGGAATTGAATAAGAAAACAATGCTTATGTATGGCAGTTGTCCAATTACACCAACGTGACGTGAAATTTTGAAGTTGTTGTAGTTGTACCTTGTAATTGAAACATTAAACCTTTTTTTATTTAGGTACATTTTGATGAAGAAAATAAAGATGCTCGATTTTTGAAATAAAAATGGCGAATTGAATTTATTTTCCTGCAGCTTATGGACGAAAACGTGGTAAACTGTTTGTAGATTGTTGTGTAGTTTGGCTTGTAGTTAGTTAGTGTTTTTAATTATTATTTTTCATTCTGTGGCGGATAAGCGGCATTACATATTTTAAAGAAGTGTAATGTCCTAATTTAAGGATCGGTTTGGTCATCGGTGGATACCTCTCCACTTGTTTCATTGGCTGGTGGAAGTAGAATCAGTTTGGCCAAGGGCCTTGTAATTTGACCTTTTTCAGTCGTGATGTCGACAACTCGTACAAGGTCATCTGCTCCCGGGTGGAGTTTGACCACTCTTCCAAGTCTCCATTCGTTTGGAGATACATTGTCGTCTTTCACGACGACGAAATCCCCTATTTTGATGTTTGCTTTCGGGTGTTTCTATTTAACCCGCTTTTGCATTTCTAAGAGATATTCTCTTTTCCATCTTTTGCAAAAGGTTTGATGCAAAGCTTTTAATTTATGCCACCTATTGACTATGGAGGCAGGATTCTCATTGGAATCTATTTCTGGAGGAGCGAGAAGATGTCCGCCTACCATGAAATGACCAGGGGTTAAGGGTTCTAAGTCGGTCGATTCATTCGACGCTGGACTTAATGGTCGCGAGTTGAGGCAAGCCTCTATTCGACAAAGTATGGTTGTGAATTCCTCAAAAGTATATTTATCCCTACCAGCCACTTTTCGAAAGTGGCTTTTGAAACTTTTTACTCCTGCTTCCCACAGACCTCCCATATGAGGAGAGGCAGTAGGGATGAAATGCCATTGCAGAAGTTGATGAGCATATTTAGACAATGCGGTCTCACGCGAATCAGCTATAAATGCCTTAAACTCAGATCTAAGTGGTCGTGAGGCTCCGACAAAGTTAGTCCCATTGTCGGAATATATATTTTTCGGACATCCTCGCCTGGCGATAAATCTGGAGAGTGCTGCGGGAAAGGATTGGGTGCTAAGGTCGGTCGTGGCTTCCAAATGTATGGCTTTCGTAGTAAAGCAGACAAGCAGACATACATAACCTTTCGAAATTCGACAACCTCTACCTCTATAACTTTTTATGTCGAATGGTCCTGCAAAATCTACCCCTGAATTAGTAAATGGTCGGGAAAATGCGGTACGTTCCTTGGGAAGGTTACCCATAAGTTGGTTTTGTACACGTTTTTTATAGATTGTGCAGACCTTACAATTGTGAATGATGGATTTTATCATATTTTTAACCCTAGGAATCCAGTATTGGGTCCTAATAAGCCTAAACATTAGTTTATTTTCTCCATGTAAAGAGACTGCATGGATAAACTGAACTAAAAGGCGAGAAAATTTGCATGTGTAAGGTAGAATTATTGGATGGCGTTCATTGTATGGTAGGTCTAGAGCCGCGCGGATGCGACCACCAGTCCTTATAATGCCATACTTGTCTAGGAAAGTGTCAAGAGGAAGCACTTCGCTTTTACAATCTACTAGCTTGCCTGACTTCAGATTTTTGTATTCTGTGGGATAAAACTGTTGTTGCGACATCTTAACTAAGCGTTGCGTAGCGATTTCGATTTCATCTGATGAAACCAGATATGACGTTTTATTAAAATAATCTTTTGTCTTTGGATGAGTTCTTTCGAGAAATCTCAAGACATAAGATATCACCCTTAAGGCTCGGGGTAGGTTCGAAAATCTATCCAGAATATCAAAATCCGTTTTGGTAGTTACTGCATGGCTTACACTCGTTTCTCCTCGATGGTTGTGTTGTAAGATATATCTTGTGTAGGCCATTTTGAGATGTCTTCTTGTAACCAAGAAGGTCCCTGCCACCACAAGGAATTGTTGACCAGTTCATGTGCTGGGAGTCCTCTGCTAGCCATATCGGCTGGATTTGATCCCGAACCCACATGACGCCAATTATCATTTCCTACCTTTTCGACGATTTTCGTGATACGGTGTGCTACGAAAGTTGACCACGAACAAGGGGGTTTTCGCATCCATGCCAGTACAATATTTGAATCGGTCCATAAGTAGGTTTTTGGATTCCCTAAGTTGAGATTTATTAGAATTGTTCCCATTATTTCGGAGAGTAGTATGGCTCCGCATAATTCCAGTCGAGGAAGCGATATAGTTTTTACCGGAGCTACTTTTGTTTTTGCCAATAGCAAATTGGTCAGAACTTGGTCGTTGTTTTCCACTCGCAGGTATACCGCCGCGGCATACGCTTTCTCTGATGCGTCACAAAAACCGTGAATTTCCACTTTGTTGTGCGGGGAAAAGTGAGTCCAGCGCGGTATCCCAATGTTATTAATTTCATGATACTTTTCCATAAAGGTGTTCCAACGCTCCCTAGTAGTTGGTGATACATCTTCATCCCATTTTGTACCTTTAAGCCAAATGTTTTGCATGATTATTTTGGCTACAACTACTATTGGAGCAACCCATCCTAATGGGTCGAACAATTTAGCGATTGCCGATAAGATCGCTCTTTTGGTTAAAGTGTCGCAATTTTCCATTGGTTTTGCGATGAAGTAAAACTCATCATTATGTGCATTCCACCTGATTCCTAATGCCTTCACTGAACTTGCGTCTTCGAATTCCAGGAAATCTTTGTTAAGGAGATGCTGTTTAGGAATATCCTTTAGTATTTGGTCGGAATTGGCTGTCCATTTTCATAGTGGAAAGCCGGCTGATTGCAATGCCTGAGATATTTGATCTCTGGCAGTAATTGTTGATTGGATGCAGTGTCCACCAGCAAGAATATCATCCACATACATGTATTCTCTTAGTATTGTGGATGCAATTGGAAAGGTGTCTTCGACGTCCTTTGCCAATTGTAAAAGTGTCCTTATTGCTAGATAAGGAGCACAGTTAACCCCGAATATCACAGTCTTCAGTTCGTAAAGGCTGACAGGGCTTTCAGAGCTAGTACGGAATACTATGCGCTGGTATTTGGTTTGGTTTGGTTGTACCATAATTTGTCGGTACATTTTCTCGATATCGCTGTTGAAGACATATTTGTAAAGTCTCCAGTGAAGTATAAGAATATTTAGGTCAGCTTGTAGCGTAGGAACTGTATACAAAACGTCGTTCAGACTTACTCCGTTTGCGGTCGGACTAGATGCGTTAAAAACAACGCGAACTTTCGTGGAGGTACTTTCGTCCTTGATGACGGCGTGATGAGGTAGAAAATAATGGTCAGAGGAGTCTGGTGGCACACAGCTGTTGATCCTTGACATATGTCCCAATTCCTCGTATTCGGTCACAACTCGATTGCACTCCGTTTGTAAAGTAGGATTTTTCGCGAGGCGTTTCTAGTTCCGGAAGAACTGAGAGCATGCTCTTTTAAGAGAAGGCCCTAGGGATATATTGGTGGGGAAATCTCGTTTAAAAGGTAATGAGAATGTGTATTTCCCGGTATTATTCCTAGTGGTGGTACTTCTGTATAATTCCTCGCAGTATTGTTCGTCCGCATTAAAGCGTTTGTTTTTAGGGATTTCTTCCAGTTCCCAAAAGGCGGATAATTGCTTATCCAATGATACGTCACTGTAATAGGAGACGATTTCTTTGGGTTGCTCTTGCACATCTGTACGGCCTGTAAGTATCCAGCCGAAAACAGTTTCTTGTGCTAAGAGCGTACCAAGGACATTCTTCTGCAATCCGTTCAAGATGATTTGAGGGTAAATTTCCCCTCCAAGAACTAGATCCACTGGTTCGTTGACAAAGAATCTTTTATCTGCCAACTCGAGATCAGGGAATGATTGTCTGGTCATCGCACTGATCTGGCATGTTGGAAGATCCCCTGTAAGATTTGGCAGGACAAGAACTTTTGTGTTCAAAGAAAATAATGGGTCAATTAGTGACCGCAATTCTATTTTTTTATTTATTTATTTATTTATTTATTTATTTATTTATTATTTAAAGTCGACGACAAACTATGGTCGACTGCATAATATAAAAGATATATAAATATACAACTCAAAAGATAAAATTTAAGATATATCGAGATTTCAACAATGTTATATTACAAACAAAGAAATATTAATGAACATTACTATTTAATTTCAAAATATAATAATAATAAGAAATATGAGTAGAAATATGATCTTATGCCGAAATCTTATACTGGCGGAATGCATCAGATTCCGCTCAGCATGATATCGGAATGCAGTGGATTCCAATCTCCCTGTTGGAATGCAACAAGATTCCAATCAGCATGTCATGGAAATCCGGCAGTGCTAAAAGTAGTGTAATGAGGATACGCCATCACAAGGCATAAAAAAGTAACATGACCTGTGTTGTTGGAATGCACCGGATTCCAATCAGCTCGATGCCTGACCCATAAGATTATACTGCCAGAATGCATACGATTCCGGTCATTGACTCATGAAAAAGCATGTTTTTTACGTTGCTGGAATGCACCAGATTCCAATCAACACAGTACTGTCTTGTTCCTTCTTAATGATACATGTTGATAAATGTTCCTCCATCCTTAAGCGAGATAGTTCCTGTTTTTATCGAAGGAATAAAATGCCGGCAAATTTAATTAGCTTGTATCTCTTAAATTAGATAGGCAAGTATTGCATTACGTATAGTGGCAAAAGTACATTCAAGACATATGCAGCTATACAAGTCATTGTAGTGCGCGCACCAGATAAGAAGAGGATTATTTTTAGCAAAGTTTCGTCGACAAAGGGGTAAATAGAAAGGAACGTAGTGTCTGGATACTCTAGGGGGAACCGCAAAAAACAAGCGGCTGAGGAGGTCCGCGGAATCAATTTCTCCAATAATGAGCTTATGGATGAACAATACCCCCAGTAATATTTTCCGATTTTCCAGAGTGGGTAAGTTAATAAGAAGAAGTCTACTTCTGTATGGAGGAAGGTGGAGACTTGAGTCGCAATTAAGGCCGCGCAATGCAAATATCAAAAATTGCTTTTGAACTGACTCAAGACGCTTTATATGCTTTTGAGAAACAGGGGACCAAACGCATGAGCAATACTCGAGTATTGGACGAACCAGCGATGTGTAAAGAACCTTAGTGAGGTACGGATCATCGAACTCTTTAGCCCAACTTTTAACAAATCCAAGTAAACCCAAAGCTTTGTTGGCTATAGATGAAATATGCATGTTAAAATTCAATTTCGGATCAAAAAGGACACCTAGATCATTTGCAATAGATATACGCTCCAAAGGCGTACCATCTATTACATAAGATTTCAATGCTGGCTTCACTCGGTGAAATGTCATATGCTTACATTTAGAGCAATTTAAAGCTAGTAAATTTATTGTGCACCAACATTGGAACGAGTCCAAGTCGGCCTGAAGAAGATCCAAGGAACTCAAATCGGTAGGACAGTAAGTGTAGCAAAGTTTTACATCATCCGCATACATTATAGTATGGGAATATAATATTGTCTGTGGCAAGTCATTAATGAAAAGGGCAAAGAGCAAAGGGCCTAGATGACTTCCCTGGGGTACGCCGGAGGAAACTCCGAACGATTCCGACAGATTGCACTTGAACAGGACTTTTTTGGGTCCGGTTAGAAAGATAGCTTTTCAGCCACATTAATAGGTGAAACGGAAAGCCCAGTAAATCAAGCTTATGAATAAGCAACTCATGGTTGACGGTATCAAATGCTTTGCTGAAGTCCGTGTAGATGACACCCGTTTGCTTGTTCGCTAAAAATCCTTCCATAACTATAGAGGTGAATACAAGCAAATTTGTAGTGGTTGACCTTTGACGAATAAAACCGTGTTGGCATGCAGATAAAAGACTAGAACACTGATATTGCAGTTGACTGGTGACAATCTGTTCAAAGACTTTAGGAATGACTGAAAGTTTAGCAATAACCCTGTAGTTTTCAACTTTTGACCTACTACCTTTTTTATGCAGGGGTATAATAAAAGACTGTTTCCAAAGTGCCGGGAATGACGCAGATCCCAGAGATAGCCCAAATAATTTTAAAACAGGCTCATACATGTTTTCGGCGCAGTACCTAAGCACGCAACTAGGAACACCGTCCGGTCCCGGAGAAAAGGTGGGCTTCAAAGATTGAAGACTCTGAAGAACAATATTACCATCAATAGCAGGATTCCTAATGTAATTTGAGCTATCTAAGTGATAGGGATATTGACCGGAATGAAAACCACTGGATGAATACGTGGACTTAAAGAACTCAGAAAATAGTTCAGCAACGTCGTCATCAGTGCAAGCTTTTTTACCTCCAAAGGTTAATGAGGAAGGATACCCAGAAGTTTTCCGCTTTGAATTTACGAAACTGTAAAACTTTTTTGGATTTCTAAAAAATTGTGCTTTACAACAACTCAAGTAATTTTTATAACAAAGCTGATTAAGACGGTGAAATTTAGAACGAGCTATTAGATATTTAGAGAGGTCTGCAGATGCTCCAGATTTCTTGAACCTTTTATAAAGCCTAGATTTAATGTTATTAAGTCTGATAAGTTGCCTTGAAAACCAAGGGGGCTTATTCGAACATAGGGTATAGCGAGTAGGAATGCAGGTATCAAAGAAGCCATCAAGCGTACTGTAAAATATAGAGATAGCCGAATCGACATCAGTGCAAGCATAGAGATCCGACCAATCATGGGAAGCCAACAGATCATTGAGCATAATGAAATTCGCTTTGTAGAAGCATCTAGATCGGGGACGAGACTGTACTTGAATCCTACGGGGTAGGCTGATATCAAGTGATATCTCTAGCGTAGGGTGAAGAGGGTCTTCTGGAAGGGATAAAGGTGGTATTCGCGTAAGGGCAGTACCCACCGAGCCATCCACAAATAAAAGAGATGAGTCTAACAAGCAATTGAGAAACTCATGTTGAGCAGTGGGAGTTAAAAAGTTTGAATCACTTATATTAACCCAACTAACTGTTGGCAAGTTAAAGTCACCAACAACAACAAGTCGATCGTTATCTCCCAACTGCGAATGCAAATCACAGATGGCTGGTATATACAGCAAACAATTACGCTATAGCTACCGAATGAAAACCTAACTGCTATGAATTCGATATGAGAGATATTGTCCAGCGAAATCAACTCAGACGATAGGTTAGATTCAACAGCAATAAGGACACCTCCCGCTCTAGAGATGCGATCACGCCGATAAACAGCATATTTATTTGAAAAAACCTCAGAATTGTAATTATCAGGCTTTAGCCAGGTCTCCGTAAAAGCTACAACTTGTGCAGAAAAGTTGAAAGAATTAAGGAAGAATGGAACAAGTTTTGATCGTAAACCACGAACATTTTGGTAATTAATGAGAAGACGGGACAGATCAGCAATTACCTTTGTGTTGTTATTACTGTGTTCGTCATACCGTTTTTTGGCTGTAATAAAACAGGTTCGGCCCTCGCCTTTCTCGTGAACAAGTGAACCACAGTATGCTTGGGCCAAAAAGAGGAATCAAGTACCTTATCGAAAGTGCGGCCGTTATAGCGTTGGTTATCGAGCTCGTACTATTTTTTTCAGGTACACTTGTATCGTTAGCAACAACCCCAGTATCGGTAACTGTTATTGTTGGAGCTAAAGATACCGGTGGAGGTGTAGGATGAATTGGGGAGTCCAGCGAAATCAACATTGGTGACGTAGAACAAACAGCCGCAAAGGTACCACTATTAGTTCGTGCATCGTTTAATTTGCCAGAGATCATCTCACTGGAAGTCTCGACACAACCTTGTGGAGATTCCTGAGTTGCATGGTTCATAACGTCTTTGGTAAGCCTGTTCGTATCAGTCAACGCGGTTGAAGGGACATTCGTAGGAGGACAGCTTTGCCCCTCACTCGAAGACAAGTTGGAGTTATTGTTGGGCATACATTTCTTACGTTTTGGGGATTCAGATATCACTTTCAATTTTTTAAAGTGAGCCTCCATCGTTTTGAATCTTTCGTTAAGGTCACGAAACCCAATAAAAATGTTGTTGAACTCTTTCTGAGTTCGCCTCATAAAAGCTCGCATGTCATTTTCTACGGAACGACAATCATGACATGTCCAGTTCAGTCCAATTTTGCTGGATATTAGGTCAACCACCCGACCACCTATGTGAGAGAAACCGGCACAGATAACATGAGCCATATTATCACAGAGCCAACAACAAACATAAGTATCACCACGGGAAATTTTCTTTTGATTGGTGCACTTCTTGACACAGCAATCCAACATAATTGCAAAGTTAAACAAACCCAAAAGGAAAATAGGCAAAAGAAACTATGAGTATAGGATAAATTGAACAGCTGTTCAAAAATTATGGGCGAGAGTTATTTTGGAGCATTGGATGCAAATCGCAAGACAGCGTATAGCTAGCAGCGAACACAAAACAAAGCAAAAAGGGCACACAATGACTTGCTAATAGCAGCTACCAACAAAAAGGTATGCAGTTATCACAAATTTTTGTGAAAATCTATGATATATGAACACACAGACTGAATGTTTAAATTGCACAAAAAGCCACTATGTATATTGCACTGTGTAAAGATTTAATACCAAATTAAACTTATAAACTGTTTTCTATTATATGAATAAATATTTATAAATGATAAAACTTGTTTACAAAGTAAAAAGAATAACAATTCGAAGAACAGAAAACAGAAACACGTCCGCGCGCGGCAAGGTTACCAGATTTATGAACAATAATCTTTGACCTGTGCAGAGAATGAGTTAGTTATACCGGAATCTTGAGCGCGAATTTTCTTGGATGGCAGGCTAATTCGACGTTTGAGACGTTCGGTAATAAATGAACATTCAGAACCTGAATCAATTAGGACTCTGGCTGAAAAATTGGTATTGTTATAATGTATATTGACACGAGCGGTTCCTAACAGTACACCAGCGGTATTATGCGCATGGCAAGATTGCACATTGGAGGTTTGCTTGTCATTGGACTTTGAATTTTGCCTCTCTCGTGCTTGTCGCGATGTTGAAGGGGTATCATCTTCCTTACTTGTATGAACTGCTGCTTTTTGCTGAATTTTTTGTATATGTAGGAGCGTGTTGTGTCGAGAATGGCATGTACTACAGTTATAAGAACTAGTACATTTCGACACAGTATGTCCAGACGATAAACAGTTCAGGCAGCTATTATTGCTCTTAATAAAATCGACTCTACGAGCAGGTGATAGTTTAAGGAATTACGTGCAGTTGCGTAGTTTATGCTCATTGGTGTGACACATTTTACAATTAAATTTCTTGACGCTTGTTTGGAAGCTGCCAACCTTTTTTTGTTGGGGTTCAGGAGTTGGTTTTGTAATATGAGGCTTAAAACTTTTTGAAGTCTTATTGCCTCTATGGCCAGACACGTTTTCCAACGCAAGAAATCGGTCAGAAAGAAATTTATTCATGTCCTCCCATTTAGCTATCTCTGTCTTGTTCCCCAAAGACTGTTCCCAAAGCGAGAGGCTGCTTTCGGCAATTTTTCTGCGCAAAGGTACACAAAAAGTGCATCCCATAAATCTATCTTATGCCCTTTTAATGCATTCATGCAATTATTTAATTTTAATTGTAAATCTTTAATAGATTTACCGCAATCCGTTTCAATAGGTTTTATTCCGAAGACAGTGTCGAGCTGAGCCTTAACTAAACTACGCTTGTTTTCATACCTTTCAGTGAGGTTCTTCCACGCTATTTCAAACCCTTCATTTGTGACAGGTGCGTTGCTAACAATTTCGTTGGCCTCCCCCTTTGTTTTCTGTCTGAGGTAATATAGTTTCTCAATCGGGTAAATATCGTCGTTCGAAATGTAAATGGCCGTAAACATATCTCGGAATGTTAGCCAAGACAAATAGTCACCCTTGAAGACTTCGGTATCACATGGAGGGAGGCGAAGATGGTGTTTGCGATCAGTCTGTTTTTGTGCAGGCTGGTCAATTTTCTCTGTTTCTGCTTTATTAAGGGCCTCTGTCTGAGCCGACATAGCAGACATACATTTAAAATAACTAGCCATAGAAAGCTTATGCTTCTTTTTTATGGCTTTAATTTCATCTTTGGACAAACCCGCGGAGATTTGCGCGGTATAAGCATTTTTGGTTTTTACCCACATATTTTTTAACTCTTCTTGTTGAAAGGAAAGATTGTGTTTATCGAGATCAGTCACGTTACCGATATCTGATTCGAATTCGACAATTGCCTCAGCAAAAAGTATGTATGCATCCATTTTTACTTATGATGTGTATACAGATAGAAATCCGGAAGATTTAATGTATACTTTTGAGGTAAAAACCTCTTGTTGCCCTCTCTGCTCAGCTAGTGTTATGTAATTTTGTACCGCAAGTAAGGTAGAAACCCTCAGTTGCGTTTTGATCGGTGGTAGAAACCCACCGACTCGTATACCTAGCTAAGTGCTACCGTAAGTAAGGTAGAAACCCTCAGTTGCGTTTTGATCGGTAGTAGAAACCCACCGACTCGTATACCTAGCTAAGTGTTACCGCAAGTAAGGTAGAAACCCTCAGTTGCGTATTGATCGGTGGTAGAAACCCACCGACTCGTATACCTAGCAAAATCTTAACGCAATTAAGGTGAAAACCCTCAATTGCATAATAATAGGTATTAAAATTCCACCGACTCGTGTAACTAGCTAAGCTACTGAAAAGAAAGCTAGAGAAAGGAGGGCAACAAAAGCAAACGCAGACTAAAATGCAATGCACTTTTTAAATTTTCACTACCTATTTCTTTTAGTGTAATTTTGTATGCGCGGATGTATATAAAAAATGCCGATTCGCCACCCACACAGATGTAATGGTTATTTTTTACAACAAAAAACCTGGACTTCGTTGTGTTAATCCAGTATATGTTAACCGCAAGAAATAAGGAAAAGTTTAAAAATAATAAGCAACAAATAAGCAGTTAAAATTATTGCAGAATTTTTTGTTGGGTATGTGAACCAAAGTGAAGTCCTGTTGTTGTTGTTGAAAATTAACAAACAACGAAACTAAAAAGAATGTATGGTTATGTGAAACCGAAAATAGTGCAGTTTAAGTTAAAATTAATATTGTTTCTACTAAAAATTTTGCACTATGTTACCTTAAGCTGTGTCAGCAAAACCTTACCGCGGGTGCGGGATAATGCTGATAGACAAAAGGCCTTTTTAACACTTAATTCACTTAAAAAAAATGTTCACTTAAAAAAAATTGTGTGCTGTAAATTATAACCACGTACCTTGTTTGTTGCTGCGGCTAACTATGCTTGGTAGATGGTTTGCAAAGATGATTTTGTTTTTATTCCAAACGCTGCTCTATCTCGAAGGTCTTGTTTGTTGTACCAAAACTTATAATAGATAATCTTGATTTGCCTTTTCTGTGATGTGGACTGTATATGTAAAGTTCTTGTCGTTCAAGGTTCGAATCGAGCTCAAGGCCAGAACAATAATTTTTGTCTAATGATAATTATTGTTATTTTTTAATTTTTCTAAATTTGAAAAATTTAATTTTGTTTTTGGAATAGTAAGTAGAAAATTTTTCAGACAACCTGCCATAGCTGCGCAGATAGATCCATTTCGAAGGGTGCTAAGCCTTCATCATCAGTACGCTTTAGGCATGCTGCGCTAACCATTTAGCTATACAGCGGTGGTTTGTTTGACTGGCAAATTTGCTACTTCTATTCCTTTTTACCAACTATATTTATTCAGTGTTGCGCCAGATGGTGCAAAGCACTGATAATGCTGGATTTTTGTTTATTGTCAATTACTTTGTTTGACATTCCCAAGTGCTCATGGTTTATTAACAATTGTTTTTGTTTTTATCGGCCTATTGATAAATCATTCAAGGTTCGAATCGAGCTCAAGGCCAGAACAATAATTTTTTTTCTAATGATAATTATTGTTATTTTTTAAAAACAAAAACAATTGTTCTTGTCGTTTGTAAAAAAATCTCACGGTGAGAAAGGACCAAATGTATATTCTCGCACGGTGCGTGGTAGCACGGAGAATATATATATATATATATATATGTGGATGTGGAAAAAGAAATAAAAGGCAAATAGTTATATTAGTAATGATGTCAATAATTAATTTTATTTTGCGTTAAGTTGGTACAATATTTTACCTTTGGTATATGATGTGGCGTGACAGCAGCAGCGACTTTCTTCCTCCTTGGTTGAAATAGAACAGAAAATGGAAAGTGATCTCCGTGTTGTCGAACCGGAGATCGTGCGAGGGTTTTCCAATGGATATTTGTTATCCG
This sequence comes from Eurosta solidaginis, assembly GCF_040869045.1. Classification (NCBI taxonomy): domain Eukaryota; kingdom Metazoa; phylum Arthropoda; class Insecta; order Diptera; family Tephritidae; genus Eurosta; species Eurosta solidaginis. The sequence goes on from NC_090324.1 coordinate 51,814,198, forward strand.
ATGGAAAACTCAGTTACTCGTGTTAACGTTGAATATATGTGATGAACATACATGAATGTGTATGCATGTGGGTGTGCAGTACATGAAAGGATTTAAGAATGTATTTGCACTAAATAAGTTATGTATTAGGATGGCCGTGTTTGCAATATAAAGATATTTAGGCCCTGACCTAAACACTTTTATTAGAACAATTAGGATTGTGATATAAACTGTAAGATTTAATAATTTAGGTGTAAATTTTTAATGTTAAAAATATATAATTATGTACAATATAGATTTTGGTCGCAGTCGAAAAAGCCTAATTATCGTTAAAGGTTACAATGAACTTATAAAGTGTTATATTTCGTTACAGTCAATTTATTTTTTAATTTTTAGTTAATTAAATTATTTTATATATATTATTAATTAATAAAATTTTATTAACCAATAATAAAAGCTTATTTAAAATATTTTTTTGTTTATTTTTATTTACTTTTTAGTTAATTTTATTAACCAATAATAAAAGCTTATTTTTAAAAAAGTTTTTTTTTCTTTAATTTTATTTTTATAACTAATTGGTGTGAATGGACAAGGGTAATCTGAGTTCGAATATGCTGACCGTTAAGTAGGTCAGTAGGTATCCAATATCGAAATATCGAAAGTGTATTGCACTGCAAATGATTTGAGCAATCTGAGGTGGTTGACTCAGGCGATATTGTTATATTGTAAAAATGTAATAGCGCTGATTACCGTTGTCCATTACATGGGTATCAAATGAAAGGTGTTAATGAGTATTTTAAAAGAGAGTGGGCCTTAGTTCTATAGGTCGCACCTTTTCGAGATATCGCCATAAAGGTGGACCAGGGGTGACTCTAGAATATGTTTGTACGATATGGGTATCAACTGAAAGGTGTTAATGAGGGTTTTAAAAGGGAGTGGCCCTTAGTTGTATATGAGAAGGCGTTTTTTCTAAAGTTATATTTTGCGTCAATAAACCAATCCAATTACAATTTTTCATCCCTTTTTTCATATTTGGTGTAGAATTATGGGATTTGTTTTTTTTACACCCTCCCTCTCTCATGTAGGGCCGGAGCCTGCTCGTGGTGGCACCTGGTAACGCTTCGGCGGCTAATTCCCACTCCCCTCAACCCTATTTTCCCTTCTTCTTCCTTTTCCTTTTTCTCTCCCCTTCTCCTTAATGGGTTGGATCAAGGTGTTATACGACCCGTGCCGAGGATCAGCCTGGCTGGGGGCCCATAAATAGCACAGTCGTTAACGGAGTGCATCGAATACCGGGCGACCTTCGATGCTATTAAGCCTTACCCGGACATCGCGGATCTCTGTCCGGGTGGACTTTCCCGTTCTCCGCTACTCGTCGGATTTTAAGTATGGAGGAAAAATTTTTAAAAATTGGTAAGGAGGGCGACTCTCCAAATAAGAAGTCGTTAGGAGCTTGTTCCGCAAAGGCTACGGCTCAGCCAGGCCTAATATTAGCTCAGAGAACTCCTCAGAGGTTCGCTGCTGCAGCGCAGATAGGCAGAAAAGGGCCGAGAGTTCATCCGGTTCGAGCAGTCCGATGGCCAGTACCTCTCATGGAGGGGGTACTGACCGGAAGGCCATCAGTGCCATTACCGCCCGTCCCTTGGGCCCCACCAGCAAACCCTCCACCCAGCGACAAGCGTCTGGTGGGTCAACTGCTGGGGCCCTCAGGGAGAGGGGGGGGGGGCGGAGTCGGCTATAGGGCCAAGGGCCAATCTAGGCAGGATAGGGCTGAGGGAAAATCCAGCCCGGGTATTCCGAAGGCCGGTACCTCTCGGATAGGGGCCACCGACCGGGAGGCCTATGGGGCGGCTGCCGCCCATCTCGTAGCCACCAGCACGGTTGCCACTCAGCGTCAAGTGTCTGGCAGTTTGGCTGCTGGGGGCTCCAGAGGTGTGGGTGCCGGCTCTAGAATCAAGGGAGTCAAAAAGCCCAGTCATCAGGACAAGCGCTGGGCTGCCCGGATCCTGCGTAGGAATGCCTCCTCGCCGATAAGGGAGGGGAAGTTTCCGCGGAGGACTGGGCGAAGGCTCAGCGCAATCTTGCTTGGGCAAAGCAGATGTTGCCGGAGTTCAGGCCGGACTGGGTCGAGAGCGATGAAGCCTCGAAGCGCCAGCGGTCTATGGTTGAATCCAACCCTACGACGCCAAAAAGGGCCAAGATGCAGAGAGGCTGAACTCGTTCTTTCGCCGAAATAGCCAAGGATCGGCAGATCATTGGTGTTATGGACGAGAACAGCGAAGATGGCAGGATCCCGAAATAGCAGTGTAAGTGGATTGAGGCAGCGCTCGCTACTGTGGTCGTTAAGGTCAAAAAAGATAACCCTGGTCCGCCGCCTTCTTATACAGATGCGGGGTGGTTCCAGGGCAATATAAAACTAATAGCGTGTGACGACGCCAGTTCGGCGAAGCTTTATAAAGCCGCCATTTCGCTGATAGGGGAGGTGTATCCGGGCGCACGCCTCAAGGTAGTGGAGGCGTGTGATATCCCCTCACGACCAAGGGCGAGAGCCTGGGTTCCAGTGACGCCAACGGACCCCGCTGATATTCTGGAACTGCTCCAGGAGTACAACCCGGGTCTACCGACCTAAAACTGGAAAGTAGTTAACGTGGAGAAGACTGAACGGGCCACGATGCAGATAGTTCTGCTATTCGACAGCGCAAGCATTGAAGCGTTGAAAAGGCCGGATTTCAGGGTAAACTACGTCTTCAAAAATTTAAGCCGTAAGGTTTATAAGGCTGACGTCGAAGCCTTGGTAAACCTTGTATCTCGTACGGACGTGGCTGAACTCCCCCCCCCCCCCCCCCGGAAAAGACGATATGGAGGTAGACGACGGCAAAGAAGCTGGTGGCTATGCTTCGTCAGGTACGAGAGGAAGCTTGGCTCTCAGAGGGTTGTACTCTGAGGGTCAGCTTCTGGAGAATGGCGATTCCGACGCGACGCTAACGGAGGAGAGCACAAACAAGCAGTGATCCGGGTCCTCCAAATAAACCTGCATTACTGCAAAGCAGCATCAGCTGCACTCCTACTGCACCTGTCTTCAGGTGCGGTAGACATCGTTCTAGTCCAGGAGCCGTGGATCGCTGGCAATAGGATATGTGGCCTGCGGACACCAACGTATAAGCTTTATAGCGCTCAGGAAAAGGGTAAGCCTCGCACATGTATATTGGCTAAGTCTACTCTTAATGTTTTTCTTCTACCCAATTATAGCGATGGGGATTTGACAGCGGTCAGCGTCGAGGTGCTAGAGAGGAGCTTTAAACTTGCCTCCTTCTACCTAGTGCACGATCACCAAGGCTCATTACCACCGGATAATTTCAAGGAGTTCGTGAGGGCGGCAAATCCAAGAAGCGATTTTATCCTACTCGGAGGCGGCGCCAATGCTCATCACGCCCAGCAGAGATACAAATGACCGAGGTGAGTCTCTATTCAACTATCTGTTATGCACTAATCTGAGTATATGTAATAGGGGAAATGATCCCACTTTCATTACGAGGAACCGCGAAGAGGTCCTTGACATAACACTGGTCACAGACTTTTTCAGTGACCTGATCGTTTCATGGAGGGTTCTAAAGGAGCACTCCTTTTCTGACCATAAATATATCAGTTTTTCTATATCGCAGGCGCACGCAAGTCCTAAGTATATACAAAATATTAGAAGAACTAACTGGGGCTACTATAAGAAGATTATAGGTAAAAAGCTATCTGAGGAGGTACGAGTCCCAGAAAGCGAGGAGGAGCTGGACATGATTGTAAATAATTTCAGTCAAAATTACAGGAATGCTTTAGATAGGGCTTGCCCGGCTAAAAAGGTTTTGGAAACTCACAAACCACCATGGTGGTCATCTGATCTTGATAAACTTAGGAATTAATGTAGGGCGGCTTTCAATAAAGCAAAGCATGATGGACATGAATCCTCATGGGCTGCTTATAAAGCGAAGATAAATATATATTAAAAAAAGCAATCCGGATTGGAAAACGATCTTCCTGGAGGGATTTCTGCGGCAGGATTGAATCCGCATCCGCGGCCTCCCGGTTAAGGAAGGTGCTATCGAAATCTCCAACTCAGCTAAGTTACGTCCAAAAGCCGGATGGGCACAGGACGGACTCCAGCGCTGAAACCATAAACTTGCTAATGGATACGCACTTCCCAGCAAGTACGGGCGTGTCTTCAAGTATTGTCAGCGGAGGGTCACCTAATGATCAGCTGATAAGCGAAATCACAGATGATAAAAGGATAGATTGGGCTTTACAGACCTTTAAGCCCTATAAATCGCCGGGGCCGGATGGAATTTTTCCGGCTCAGCTCCAGTATACTGCCGAACTTATAAGGCCCTGGATTAAAGGTATGTTTATAGGTTGCATTAGGCTCAATTACGTACCAGTATCGTGGAGGGAAGTCAACGTGGTCTTTATCCCCAAGGCAGGGAAACCCTTCAACTCTAAAGCAAATGATTGCAGGCCTATAAGCTTATCTTCTTTTCTGCTTAAAGCGCTCGAAAGACTTCTAGAGGACAACATCAGGAGGAGGATTGAGCCGTCGCTTCTTTCGCAAGCACAGCATGCCTATACTAAGGGCAGGTCAACTGACACGGCCTTGCACTCACTGGTATCCGCTATCGAAAGGTTACTAGACCTCAAGGAATACACATTGGTGGCATTTATAGATATAGCGGGTGCCTTCAACAACGTTCTCCCGGAGGTCATCACCTCGGCGCTGACCGATCTGGGGGTGGACGCGTGCCTGGTGGAGTTTATATACAATCTGCTTACGCGTAGGCAGATTAAAACTGAGCTAGGTCGATGCGTGATCCGCAGACCGGTCGGCAGAGGCACTCCGCAGGGAGGTGTTCTCTCTCCGCTACTTTGGGTGGTTACCGTCAACCAACTACTCCGCCTCATGGAATCGGAAGGTCACCAAGTGAACGCGTATGCAGATGACATCTGCATCACCATGCGGGGGAAATTTCCGCAAACTCTTTGCAACCTAATGGAAGGGATACTATCCAAAATCTCGCACTGCGCCACAGCCACAGGCTTGGAAGTCAACCCGGATAAAACCGAGCTTGTCCTCTTCACGAGGAGGTATAAGGTATCAAATCTAACACCGCCAAGAATTGGGGATACGTTTTTAGCATTTAGCGATCGAGTCAATTATTTGGGAATAATTCTGGATAGGAAGCTATTATGGAGTGACCATAAAGTGGAGCGATGCAAGAAGGCAGCAGCAGCGCTGTTCACCTTCAAGAGGGCAATTGGCACATCCTGGGGATTCTCCTCCATTGTGCCCCCGATTCTTCTTTATGGTGCTTGGTCTGGTGGCCTGCACTAGCTAAAAGTACCTACCTTAAGACGCTTCAAAAGGTTCAACGGAGTTCGGAGCTCTGCCTCACCGGGGCTCTCGGCTCCACTCCATCTGAAGCACTCAACACAATGCTATACCTTCCACCTCTTGACCTGGTGGCGAAGGAAATAGCGGTCATCGCCGCTCTACGCATAAGGGAAACAGTTCTCTGGTCAAATGGATCTAGTGGAAACGGGACAATCCTGGGCACGAGCGCCCCAGTCCCAATACCGCTGCGCACTGACTACTGCACGCCAAATAACGTATTCGTTAAAAATTATACTATATATATACAATCGCGACAGGACTGGAATACCAGACAACATACGGTACCGGGTGCCATCAACATATTCACGGATGGTTCTAAGCTTGACGGGAAGGTGGGAGCAGGCCTCTTTTCGCCGGATCTGGGTCTAGAGGTCTCTTTTCGCCTACCAGATTACTGTAGTGTTTGCCAAGCGGAAATGCTGGCGATACACAGGGCTGTGAACCATCTGGGGTCTATGCCTAAGGATGGTAAACGGGTGTTTATTTTCTCAGACAGCCAGGCCGCCTTAAAGGCCATGTACTTTTTCGTCGACAACGCAAAGTCGGTCACTGAATGCCGCAGATCTCTTAACGAGATGGCTCAGTACTTCACTATCAGCCTTATATGGGTACCTGGGCACAGGGATATCGAAGGCAATTGCAGGGCAGACGAGCTGGCCAGAAGAGGCACCACCGACGATATCCTTCCGGGAAATGATTCGGTAGGCATACCCATGACCACTTTAAGGCTTCGTGTGAACACAAGCACTATAAGAATCGCAAATATACTATGGTCACCCATATCATCGTGTGAGACAGCCAGGCAAACCTGGCCGTCATATGACAAGGGGCGTACAGAAGCGCTTCTGATTTTAAACAAATCAGTTCTATCGTCCCTGATAAGGGTTCTAACAGGGCATTGCTTCATAGGCACGCACGGTGCTAGAATGGGGGTAACGACCTTCTACTATTGTCGCAGCTGCAGATGTACAGAAGAGGAAGAGAGCATCCAGCACCTTCTCTGTCACTGTCCAGCGCTTAGTAGGCGTAGGATGGCTATCCTTGGTAAACCTTTTCTACATGACCTCGCTGAGGTCTCTTGCTATGAAGTAAAGGCTCTGGAAAAATTTATAATTTCCACGAGGTGGTTTGACCCGCTTTATGTAGGGTAGGGGTCCTCTTTTGAGACCTTATAGGGTATTACAATGGGCCATTGGTGGCCTAAGTAGTGAGCTGTTACCATAGTGTTCAGCTCAGCCCTTGCAACCTAACCTAACCTAACCTATCGTGTTAACGGCCGAGCGGAAGGACAGACGGTCGACTGTGTATAAAAACTGGGCGTGGCTTCAACCGATTTCGCCCATTTTCAAAGAAAACAGTTACCGTAATAGAGTCTATGCCTCTACCAAATTTCACAAGGATTGGTAAATTTTGGTTCGACTTATGGCATTAAAATTATTCTAGACAATTTAAACGAAAAGGGCGGAGCCACTCCCATTTTTAAATTTTATTTTATTTTTGTATTTTGTCGCACCATATCATTACTGGAGTTGAATTATGACATAATTTACTTATATACTGTAAAGATATTTAATGTTTTGTTAAAATTTGACTACTATTTTTTTTTTTTTAGTGGGCTTGTTCGTCACCCGATTTTGCTAATTTTTGTTTAGCACACATATAGGAATAGGAGTAACGCTCCTGCCAAGTTTCATCATGACATTTTCACGACTGCCAAATTATAGGTTGCAAAACTTTCAAATTAACTTCTTTCAAAAGTGGGCGGTGCCACGCCCATTGTCCAACATTTTACTAGTTTTCTCTGCTACGTCATATGAATAATCGACCTACCAAATTTCATCGCTTTATCCGTCTTTGGGTATGAAATATCGCACTTTTTCGGTTTTTCGAAATTTTCGTTCATTTAAATAGCGATCTGAGATAAGTGCCCAGGAACCTACGTACCAAATTTCATCAAGATAACTAAAAATTCACTCAAGTTTACGGACGGACGGACATGGCTAAATAAATTTCTTTTTTCGCTCATTTTGATATATAGAAGTCTATATATATCTCGATTAGTTTATGCCGTTACGGATTACCGTTATGCGAACAAAATTAATATACTCTGTGAGCTCTGCTCAGCTGAGTATAAAAATGAAAGATGTTGCTACTTTTAGCCTGTCGTGGCACCGGAAATGACCATATCGAATATGGTCGTTTGCAATAGCAGGTTGCGCTCCTCAGCTTGATTAGGCTCTTTCCGCGTATACGGTGTGCTGGTGTTAGGGGCCCTGAGATGATTGCGACGATTGGACGGTCGGAAAGTATTTGATGACGAGCCGCCCAGTTGCCAATTTTCCTGGACGAGATACTGAGCTTTCCAAATTTTGGTGCACTGGTGTGCGAAAGTCTCTGCCTGGAAGGCTTTATGGAATCGGCGATTGGCAAGTATTTAATGTCAAGTCGCGCGACCGCCTTTCGTGTTGGACCAGCGGGTGGAAAGTATTTAATGCCGCGTCACTGCCTTCTATTGGAAGGATGCCAACTGTCTCATTTTGCTCCAGTTCCTCTTCCTCAACCTGTTGAGCCCACGATTTAGTCTCCTCGGTGAAATGTATCCACAGTGCATCGGACTCGTCGTCGATGTCGTCGTGGCGGTTTGACTATTCCGTTGGAGCCGATATGGTACACATTTCACCCCCTATATGTAGCGTGGTGTGATGTTCCTCACCACAGTAACGGCAGCGAGTGGAGCTTCGAGAGATCTCCCTACGGAGGAAGGGCGACAGATAATTCGGGTAGTACTTATTCTGTAATGAAAAGAAGGCGTTTTAATCGAGTACAAAATGAATTTGAAAGTAGAGGCGACGGGTGCGCGATGAGCAGTGAGGCGAAGTATTTTGCGATCTAACTTCCGGATTCGTTCGATGGTAGTCGGACCCGTTTCACGATTGGTCTGGTGACTAGTCCTTTCTCGGTTCAAACTTTCACTACTCGGACGCGATTGTCCGAACCGCGATGTATATCGACGGCTCGGCCAAGTCGCCATTCGTTTGGAAGAACCTTATCTTCACGGAACACGACGAGATCATCCGCTTTCATGTGCGGCTGCTTTCGCTTCCACTTAGTCCTCTTCTGCAGCTCCGTAAGGTATTCGTTCTTCCCACGTTGACAGAATGAATGATGCAATGCTTTCATCTTTTGCCATCGGTTGATCATTGATGTTGGATTCTCGCTAACCTCAATCTCCGGGGGAGATAACAGAGAAGCGCCTATAAGAAAGTGTACAGGAGTCAATGGTTCTAAGCTCGATGGGTCTTTTGAAGCGGGACTAAGGGGTCTTGAGTTAAGACAAGCCTCAATTCTACATAAAAGTGTAAAAAACTCCTCCAACGTATATTTGAGTCCAGATGCTACTTTTCGAAAATGGGTGTTAAAGCTCTTCACGCCAGCCTCCCATAAGCCCCCCCCGTGGGGAGCTGATGCTGGTATGAAATGCTAAGAAAGCTCTTAATAGAAGTACTTCGAAAGAAGTGCTGTACGATAATCAGATATAAAAGCCTTAAATTCAGCCTTAGAAGATATTGAGGCCCCAACGAAATTAGTTCCGTTGTTTGAATATATGTTTTTAGGACATCCCCTACGCGATATGAATCTAGAAAAGGCTGCTAGAAAGCTGGCAGAGCTAAGGTCATTTGTGGGTTCTAGATGAATGGCCTTCGTTGCGAAACAGACGACTCGACGTACTCGAATAAGCCGCTCGAATAAGTCGCAACATTAACTGCTGTTCTCCATGAAGTGACATTTCATGGATAAACTTCACTAACAAGCGTGAGTAATGGCAGTTAAACGGCAGAAGGATTGGGTGCCGTTCTTTGTAATTGAGGTCTCGAGATGCTCCGAGATGACCTCCGCTTCTTGGAACTTTGCTTGAGTCGATAAATGGATTTAAGGTTGGAATTTCGCCTTTAACGCTTATCGCAAGTCCAGACTTTAAATTCGAAACCTCGGCTGAAAAATGTTGTTGCTGGCAGAGGGCAATTATTTGATGTGTTGTACCTTTTATTTCCTCCGGGGAGATTGATACAGAAGCTGCTTGAAACATTGATTTCTGAGTGGGGTGGCTCCTTTGAATGAAACGAAAGATGAACTATAGCCCTTGCAAGCGAAGAGAAGAGTTGGAGTATATCCGACACTTCAACGACTTTCGTTGCGTGAGAGAACACGCGCTTTCCCTCTTCGTCGGCTTGGAAGACCGACTCTTGTTTTGGCCCTTCTGTCTTGCCTTCTTGCAGCCAAGAAGGGCCCTGCCACCACAAAGAATTGTCAATAAAATCCGGAGCTGTTACTCCACTAAATCGGCTGAATTCGAGAATGAGTCCACGTGATACCAGTGATGCTGCCCCACCTTGTCGATGATTTTGGTAACCCTGTGCGACACGAAGGTTGACCAGGAGCATGGTGGTTTTCTCAGCCAAGCGAGCACGATAGTGGAGTCAGTCCAGAGATAAACCTGCAGGGATCGAAGATCGAGGTTAGTGACGACTGATTCCATCATTTCGGCCAAGATTAATGCTCCACACAATTCCAAGCTCGGAAGAGATATCGTTTTCACTGGAGCTACTCGAGTCTTGGCTAACAGCAGATTTATGTGGACCTCCTCGCCTTCTTCCGCGCGCATAAAAATGGCTGCCGCGTAGGCCTTTTCAGAGGCGTCAAAAAACCCGTGGAGTTCCATTTTGTAGGATGGAGAGAATTTAACTCATCGTGGTATACGGATGTTGTCAATTGCGGAATACCCGGTTGAGAATTTATGCCAACACTCTAATGTGGTCGAAGACACTTGTTCATCCCAACCTATTCCCTCTAACAAGACATTTTGCATCAACATTTTCGCTACTATAATTATTGGAGCCAGCCATCCAAGAGGGTCGAATAGTTCGCGATGGCCGACAGAATATTGCATTTTGTCACTTCTTGGCATTGACCGACGTCTGTAGCGGTGAAATAGAACAGGTCTGAACAAGCATTCCACCGGATGCCAAGGGCTTTAACGCTGCTTTCATTTTCGAAATCCAAAAAATTTTCGTTAAGCGAGTGGGCAACAGGAATGTCGCGCAAAGCTTGCTTGCAATTGGCAGTCCACTTTCTAAGTGGGAAACGTTCCGAACTTAAAGCCCCGGAAATTTCATCCTGTGCTTTGATGGTGGATTCTAAGACATGCCCACCTGCAAGTACGTCGTCGACGTACATATGTCGCATTAAAATAATGGAGGCGACCGGATGTGTCTTGAACATCGTCCGCCAATTGAAGTAATGTTCTTATTGTGGGGAGCGCAGTTTACGCTGAAAGTGACCGTATTTAATTAGAATTGACGAATGGGTTCAACTGTGGACTCACGAAAAAGAATCCTTTGAAATTTCCTCTGCTGATGATGGACAAATATTTGGCGATACATCTTCTCGATGTCTCTACTGAAGACGAATTTAAACAGTCTCCATCTAAGAATCGAGATCGTAAGATCGGTTTTAAGGATGGTGTCGTTCAAACTCACAACATTGTCCGAGGAACACGAACCATTAAACACAACTCTCACCTTCGTAGAAGCGCTTTCAATCTTGCTTACCGAATGATGGGGTAGGAAGTAGGACTGGGACTGATTTTCGGACGTGCTTGGTCGGATTTCAGACATATGACTTAACTGATCATATTCCTTAAGGACTCTCGTATACTGCTCTCGTAAAGAGGGGTTTGTGGCTAGCCTTGCTTCATTAATTTATGTCGTATATTTGATTGTAACATAATGTCGGAAGGGTGAATTTATTTTGATTTTTACTGATGGCCAAAAAGGCAAAACGTTCTCCAGAAAAAAATTTCGATTATGCAACAAGTAAGGAAGTCTAAGTTCGGGTGAAACCAAACATTACATACCCAGCTGTACATTTGAAATGCTGTTGTTGTTTGTTTTGTGTGCTTAATAGTGTTACAAGGCTGCGTAATAATACATATACATATGGTTCTATTCTGAACTAATTTTTCTTCGAGTTATGGCTCCGGAAACATAGAAAATTGTTTAGTCATAAAAGGGAGGTGCCAGGACCATTTTTTAAAATTTGAAGTTTTTCCTATTTATTGTTATAAGTCCACTTGGGAAATGAAATACCATTGATATAAAGCTCTTTTTGCAAAGATATAGCTTATTTTATTCGTCCACGACCCTTTTAAAAATCTTTTATATACAAGTGCGCGTGGTCCTTAACCTATTTCGTTAATTTTTCTTCAAAGCATTCCTTATAGTAAAGGAAACCCCTCTGCCGAATTTTGTTATGATAGGTTTAACGAATTTTGATTACGATTAATAATATTTGTAAAATTGATTTTACCACAAGTGGGCAGTGCCACGCCCATTTAAAAATTTTTTTCAAATTTTTATCAAGAGTCTCATTATCAATCCACACGTCAAATTTCAACATTCTAGGTGTATTATTTACTAAATAATCAGGTTTTTTGTGTTTTCCAAAATGTTATATATATAAAAAGTGGGCGTAGTTATCATCCGATTTCGCTCATTTTCAATACCAATATATTCTGGCTCCAGATAAGCTTGTGTTCCAAATTTGGTGAAGATATCTCAATACCTACTCAAGTTATCGTGTTAACGGTCAGACGGAAGGACGGACGGACATGGCTCAATCAAATTTTTTTCGATACTGACAATTTTGATATATGGAAGTCTATATCTATCTCGATTCCTTTATACCTGTGCAACCCACCTTTAACAAATCAAAATGATAATACCCTGTGTATAAGTACAGCTCGGTATAAAAAGGAAGTCGAAGACAAAAATTGCAAAGCGTCTGCCCAACAAAATGGGCCAATGTCATGAAACGGTATCCACTTACATTGAACTTCAGCCAGCAATATTAGAAGCCCTTGAAGAGGATCCGAAAAATGCACGTAGTGCTGAATTACTTTTATAATCCAAAATTTAAAACTTAAGTAGCCTACAGGTATCGTAAACTTTTTGCCGCTAAAAATTTCAAATAGCACTGTGTATAAATTTCAGTAAGAATACTAACCCAAATCCCGAAATAACTCATCAAAATCTAGAAATATTAGTATAATACAACTAAATAAGTGAGCAGAAAAATGAAAAAACTCGAAATTTAGGTACAAATATTTATTTATTATTTCAAAAAAGATCACAAATCACACTTTATTTAAAATAAATATCGGTAAAAATATATTTTTTAACTTTCCCCTTTAGGGTATCGGGATTCGCAGTACTAATTTCGGGATTTGCACTCCTACATCGACGTTGCTCACCACCCACCACTATAATGCATGTTATTTTTTTCCGAGGAGAAAGCATCGCACTAAACCTCCTACCGCCTGAGTACCATTTACCCCCCGCTACTACCGTCAAGTATTCCGTCGGGAGGTAGGTTGAGCACTAAGCTCTACGTCTGACGGGTTCACGTTGCTGTACTTTGATAGTCCCGCTGTATAGTTAAAGCTGGCACTGACACGCCTTGCTTACTATCTCTATGTGCTTTACACATACCACTTCTACGAATATTTCCAAGCATACCTTAAACACTGTGCATACAGTGCTTTTGGCATGTTTGTGCGTTGGACTACTTGTATTGTAGGTTTTTTTTATAGCTGTATATATCTAAATATATATATATATATATATATATTTTCATTAAATTTTAATAGTTTTTCTTCCCCACAATACGTAACCACGGCTTTTCTCGTACTTCCACCGGTTGGAGAGGCCTTGTCTCCAATCCGTGTATAAACCCCGATTACATGTGATACCTTTACACTCCTAATCGTTGTTTTTACAGTTGGAGAGGCCTTGTCTCCAATCTGTAGGTTTGTCGTTACGTGTATGTTGACTGCTGCGCGGTTGAAGAGGCCGTGTCTTCAATCCGTCGCCCGGTTTACTATTACATAACCTGCATATATTTCGGACTTTCTTATTTTATCATTCTGACGCAACTAATTGTACGGAGGCCTTGCATCCAATACGTGCTCAGCTCGATCCCCTCCACCTTTGCAGTTTTTTCTCCGCCAACAAAACTCGACTGTTCAATGTTCGCTGCTGCGCCGGAGCCTTTCCAGACTTCGTAAGCACTTCATTATTTCCACTATTACATCGCATGCCGCGGACCATTTTACCTTGCTCTGTAGCATGCATCCAACAATTGTCTCAGGAGCGTAATCCTCTCCAAAAATTCTGAGTAGTTTGCATCCCGAGTTATAGAACCTAGGACACTCGGAAAATACTTGGTAAACATCTTCTATTGTATCGCCGCCACAGGGACCGTATATGTTGTTAGGCACATGATTGAATCGGTGCAAATATTTCTTAAAGCATCCGTGACCACTCAGAAACTGTGTGAGGTAGAAATCTACCTCGCCGTGCTTTCTAGATATCCATATATTAATATCTGGCATACATCGGTTTGTCCAGCGCCCGTTTGTTGAGGCATTCCACCTGAGCTGCCAGTTCTGCACGCTTAGCTCTTGTGCTCCATCACGTGAGTTTTGATCCTGATAAAACGTCGCTGCTTCTTTTCCTAATATGTCTATAGGACACATTCCTACGATGATTAGTGCTGCGTCGTCAGAGACAGTTTTAAAGGCGCTACAGATGCGTAGCGCACACAGGTGGTAGGTCGACTTTACCCCGCGAAAGAATGATATATACTCCGTGGCCTGATGCCAAACAGCATCCCCGTGAAGTATTTGGCTTTTTACAATGCCAGCCAGAAGTTGACGCCATCGTTTCTCTGGTCCTCTTGCATTTATCATTATCCTAGAAAATACTGGTACGGTTTTTGTTAACTTTACATTGGCATACTCTAAGTGGGTTTTGAATAACAACCTCCTGTCTATCAAAACCCCCAAGTATTTTATTGCAGGCAGCGTGTCGATGTCATGGCGGCCGATCCTTATTGTGACCTGCCCCACCCTCTTCCTACTTGATATGAGTACAGCCTCTGTCTTTTGTTCCACCAGCTGCAGTTCATTTTCCGTAAGCCACGATTGAACCATCGCTATGCTTGCATTAGATTTGGCGCATATTTCGGCTAGGTCCTGGCCGTGTCTACCAATGCGATATCGTCCGCGAAGCCCATAATTTTCACCCCATTGGGTACCTTGAGGCGCAATACTCCGTCTACAATGCATGTAGATACGCGAATTCTGCGTGCTTTGTTTTCTTCTTTCCTTTGTTTTCTTTACACTCGTTTTTAATAATGCGATCGCAAATCGATATTATTTTTAACTTAAATTGTTTTCAACAATAATGATTATGGAAATAAACTCGATGGGAGTGATTTTGGTGGTTTTCTGAACTAAATGGTAACTGTTGTTGTAAAACAAAAACAGTGTCTAATGGGCAATTTAGGCCGTATGTTGGCGCGGCCAAAAAAACATAATTGGCAAACTATGCAGCGCATTGAAACGATTATTAAAACTATTAATTTGGACACTTCTTCATATATTTATTTTAATTAGTTTGGAAAGACCTAATAAGCACTCACTGCAAAATAATTAAATTACCACTTTTTGTTTTGTTTATGTCCGTCCAGATGGCGCTAGCCGAAGATATTTAAATAGAAATTGGTATTGGAAGACAAAAAAACCAAAACCACCAAATAACTCGCGCACAATTTGAACTGATTAAATTAAATTAAAGACCGATGAGCTTTGCAACAGAATAAAGGGCTACCTCCCTGATCTCTCCAGGTTTTTCGCCTCGCGAAACCTGGTATTATCACCGACTAAATCCTCCGCGACCTTATTTACAACATGGACGTCCCAAATGTCGACCAGTTTGAACATCCACGTCAATGGCACTACGCTACCGACTGTCCTACACCCCAAAATCTTGGGTGTCACGTTTGATCAGGATCTACATTTTGGTGAGCACGCAGCCGCAATTGTTCCGAAAATTCAGAGCTGTAATAAAATCCTCAAATCCCTCGCTGGCAGTACTTGGGGAGAAGACAAAGAAACTCTCATTACCATATACAAAGCAATTGGCCAGCCGATTGCGTGCTACGCGCCCCCTATATGGTCGCCTAGCCTAAAAATTACACTCTGGAAGAAGCAACAGGCCTGCCCAAATACTGCTCTCAGAATCGCCACGGGCTGTCTTCTTATATCCCCAGAACACCATCTACATAATGAGGCGAGAATATTCCCCATCAGGGAGAGAAATGAGATGCTAACCAAACAGTTCCTGTTGAATACCTAGAAACCTAGGTATCCCAACAGACATCTGATTGATGTGCCAACACCGCCTAGGGACTTAAGGAGTCATCTACGTAAGCATTTTGGGGAAATACGGCACCTGAGAACTCAGCCGTATGAAGCAAAAAAACACAAGCAGGTCCTTGGTGAACTCCACAAACAGGCGTCGGACCTTTATGCCAGGAATTGCCCTGTGAATCCAGTACTCAAAGAACAGTACCCAAAACTCGCGGAAGAGGAACGCATACTCCCCAAGGAAACGCGAGTCACTCTAGCTCAACTTCGATCTGGATACAGTAACAGGTTAAACTCTTACCTATCCAGAATCAACCCCGACATACAAAATGTATGACCCGCTTGCAATGTGTCCCCACATGACACCAACCATCTCTTTAATTGTAATGTGGAACCAATGCCTCTAACACCCCTTTCATTATGGTCCACCCCTGTTGAAACAGCAAGTTTTCTTGGACTCCCGTTAGAGGATATTGATGACAATTTGTGATCGGTCGCAGCTGTTAGGTGGGGCGAAGCACTGCTACAACAACAACAACAATTTGAACTGATATTTTTTGGAAAATCCGCGGAAATCACTTAATCAACTTTTATTTGGTTTTCTTATTTTATTCAATCTTAATATATAAAAATCACGTGTCACTATGTTTGGCGTCAAAGGACTCATAAACTACTGAACCGATTTTGAAATTGTTTTGCACCCCGTTTGTAGTTTGATCTAACTTGAAATATAGGATAGGTTATATCTCAGTTTATAGTCGCAATATTATTTTATTGCAATTTTTTTTATTTGTTTATACGTAATAATAAAATGTTACGTATACGCACCGGCGCTCACATTTTCAGGGGTGCGGATATACTTCCGTGTAATTGGTAGGTGTTTAATTAAACAACGTGCTTATCAATAAAAAATATTATAGCGAATGATATCAAGTATAGCACATCACCAGGCCCGCCGAGAGGGTGGGGGGAGGGGGGAGGTTTCTGAGGGGGCCCGCGATTTAGATATACTATAACATTTTTTTTTTAATTCAGGAGAGTCTTTAGTTGTTCCATATGCAATTCTTAAGCCGAATTTCAAAAGCAACGCAAATCTGCATTTCGTTTTAATATTATAGTGAAGTCTGAAAAATAAAAATCTATATATATAAAAAGAAAGGCTAAAATGTGTGTTAGTTGGTCGCCGGTGTTTGAAGAGATGCGTCCGTCGATTTTGTTCAAGCTTTAACACAAGTTGCGTAAACCTCACGCCGTGGTTACTACATAGGTTTGGTTGCGATCGAAGTACAGGGTCTCGAGATATAGGCCGAAAAGTGGACCCAAGTACCCCTAGAATGTGTTTATAGAATATGGATAGCAAATGAAAGCTGTTGATGAGTGCTTTAGTAGAGGGTAATTTTCATACCCCTGGGTGACTAGTAGGGCGGGTCGATTTAAAAATCGCTCATTGCTCTGTGAAAATCGTATTCCAGGGATCGAAATAACAAACTTTGCCGAAGGAATCATACCTCTAAAACGAATTCTGATGTCCCCAAATTTGGGTCAAACTTTTGCGTAGGGGCAAATTTTGAAAAATCCCACTTTGACCCATTTAGAGTGCTCCAATCGAGTCCAAATGTATGACCGACCCCCACTAACTTTGGAGGCCCGACCCACCGATGCCAGTGGCACACTCCTTGGAACCCCCTGGGGGTTCACCATAGAAACATTTCAAAAAATCGCCGGTTTTGCACTTTACATGAAAAAATCAGCTAAATGGCTATGTTTTTTCTTTATTTTTATTTATTTATTTATAATAATATTTATTATTTATTTATAATAATATCTATTTTTCTCTTAAGAAATTTATTTAGTCAGAACATATGTAAATGAAAAAATTAATTTAAGTGGGTTATATAAAAGAAACTAAAAAAAATGATTGTTTGAAGTCTTTTTTACTTTCAAGTCTAAGCGATTTCGCACGGCCCTCTAATGTCGTCGCCATAACAGCCTCTACATTTTCCGGTATAACCCGTTTGGAAACGCTAGCTAGCAATTGAAGATGTCGTTCCGTTCCTTGTATGTGTGATGGAATTTTTGGATCATTAAACGGTGGATCATCTTGATTTAAATATTCTTTCAATGTATCTTACGGAATACTTCGCGTGAATGGTGGTTCAAATACGATATTTATATCATTCAAATTCATCATTTCCGTATAACTTGTGCAATTAAAGTTTTTTATAAACTTTAAGTTCCATTGGCTCGTCAACATCGGTTCGATAGCGTAGAATTTTCTTGATGGCACAGTCGCGCTTTTCTTTGCTATCATCAAACAACATTGATAACAAGATATTTTCCGAATGCGCATAATATGAATTATCTTTAATTACTTGATTGACAATTGAAATTTCATGGGCCATGTCGTATAAGTACTTCGAATCGGTGGAAAATTCCATTTTTTTCTGGAGCAGGAGGCATATTTTGCAACTCAATTTTCTGGAAGCCGTCCACCACCTGAAAATATATAATAATAAAATAATTAAAAATGGTTGACAATTATAATAAATGAGTGAGAGCAATAACTTACCAGAAGAGTTTCACAAGTAATAAATTGTTTCCAGAGATTTTACATACTCTCTAAATTGTTGGGTGTTGTTTCTTCTCTTGATTTGCTCTTGATACTTGTCAAGCAATTTATTCAATTTATTAAATACACTTTTTTCAGCATTATTTCCATACCAAGGTTTTCCCAAATTCCAATCAACTTATCTTGTACTTGAATAGTGAATGATATATGGGAAAACTTTTTTTGTTCTGTTTTAGCACGTTCGCTTAAGTAAAAATAATATCTCAAGATATCCAGATGGGTTGGTAAATTAAGATCAGTTAAATCAGTAGACACACCAAAAACAGTAACATCATGCTTGGGTATATGACTCATTGGGTTTTCGATAGTCGTTGATGTAGTTGCTTCATCTTGCGGTGTAGAGGATGGTGGATTCATTGTAAACTTTTTGATTTGGAATGGTCACTTCACTTATTTTTTTTTTTTTTTGAAATATTTTTTTATATGAAATTAGCACTTCACACTTTGAGTTCTTCACAACGACTTAATGCATTCACAAAAACTGTTGCGTTATATATGGTCTACGAGACGTGGTAATAAGAATGAAATGGTAATTTCAATTCTACCTGCTGTGTTTTGTGGTGGCTTAAAAAAACAACACAAGCAATTTTACGATCTGAAATTATGTCACAGTGATACCTTCATTTTTTAAAACGGTTGAATAAAAAACCCACACAACTATGTTTACGACATACAAGTGCATCACAGTGATGCCTTGGTTTTAAAAGAGTTGTAAAAACGCTAATTTCTAATAATTTTTTTAATTTCTTTTCTATTACTAAGTTAAATAAATTTTTTCATTTACATATGTTCATGTAAAGTGCAAAACCGGCGATTTTTTGAAATGTTTGTGTGGTGAACCCCCAGGGGGGTTCCAGGGGGTGAACCACTGGCATCGGTGGGTCGGGCCTCCAAAGTTAGTGGGGGTCGGTCATACATTTGGACTCGATTGGAGCACTCTAAATTGGTCAAAGTGGGATTTTTCAAAATTTGCCCCTACCCAAAAGTTCGACCCAAATTGGGGGACATCAGAATTCGTTTTAGAGGTATGGTTCCTTCGGCAAAGTTTCTTATTTTGATCCCCAGAATATGATTTTCACAGAGCAATGGGCGATTTTTTTTGCCTCCCCACAAATCGACCTGGCCTGGTGACTAGGGTCTCGAGACATATGCCAAAACGTGGGCCAGTGAATGCCTAGACAGTGTTTATACAATATGGATATCAAATGAAAGCTGTTGATGAGTGCTTTAGTACAGAGTAATATATTATCCAGAGACGGACTGGGACTGGGATAAGGACTAGGACTGGGACTGAGACTCGGAGTGGGACTGGGAATGGGACTGGAATAAAATACATACCACCCTCTGAGACAGGCAATAAGGGATGCAGAAGAATGAGAAGAAATTGAGAGAAGAGAAAAGAGAAGGAAAAGGAGATTGAGAAATATATAGAATCAGACGAAGACGGAGATATATGAAGTGAAAAAGACGGAGGGAGGAGTGAATAAAAGGATTAGGAAAAAGTTAAGAGGGGGGAGGGCAGAGTCAGATGGAAAAAGCTTATTAAAATGTATGCAGATAGGCCAAATTTAGTGTAGGACAACGTCTGCCGGGTCTTCTAAATATACAATAAAACAGAAAAACTCACCTGTATTTTAATTGTTTGGTGTATGTGGTGGTGGGATGAATATGTATGTATATATGTATTTTGTATGTTTGGCACCTGTTGGCTTAGGTGTTTTTCTTCTTTGATATCAAAGCTCTTTTTTAACCACGTACTTGCTTGTTCGTAGAACGGCTACGTAAGTAGTGTGTTTATATATATTCTGGACCACATTTGTGTATGGAAAATTCGGTGCATGTCTCACCCTAAAAACTTATACTTTTGGCCCAGTCTGTCAACAGTCTGGCCATAGGAATGGAACAGTACATTATTTTCGGGGCAGTTTGGGAGAGTCTGACCGAAGGAATGAAATCAGGGCTATATTTATCTTGACCTAAAATTTTGACCACCTCTCAAAATCATTCAACAATTCCGCTAGTTGGCGCATACGTTTTTTCGGTTTGTGTTCTGGCTAATCTTCCGCTAGGTGGCGCATAAGGAAAAGTTTAGTGGTGTATAACAAAAAGCTCAGAGCTTTTTACCTTTAGCAAAGCTTTGCCGTTCAGGAGAGGATCGTTAAATGGGGGCCCTATATTTTTAAAGGGCCGCAAATTTTTAAATATCCCCTCATATTTCTAAAGAGTCCTAGACTTCACCCAAGCCATTTTAAAGAGTCCCATATATTTCTAATAGAGCGACTGCTCCCCAATCTCACCCCCTACCTCCTCCTTTTTCTCGTCTACAAAAAGGAGTCGATGGGCACTTTTAGTACCGCCCCCTTTTTTTCTCGTCTGCAAAACGGGCCTGTCGGGCACCCGATCAGGGGCAGATTGTTAACTAAAGGGTAGCATAATACTGAGCTCATGATTTCCATTATTGAACATTTTATTTGTCTTTTTATTAGGGTATAAGTTTGTATTTACATACTTATACATATGTTTGTACATGTGAATTTTGTTAAACTTCCGCACTGATAAGAAACCTTAACCGTACAACACTGAAACATATTTATATGTATATATCTATATATATAAAAAGAAGTGTACATTTTGATTGTCACTCCATAACTCGAGAACGGATAGAAAGAGTGCCATGCAATTTTTAGGAAAGATACAGGAAGGAGAGATGATGGTTAGTTGATTTTAAAATCCCAAATCGGTATAGCCATATGTATATAAAAATGAATGTTTGTATGTATGTCATCGATGAACTCAAAAACTACTGGACCGATTATTATGAAAATTGGTATATGTATGTATTTTTCCACGGGGAAGGATTGTATTATGAGTACTTTGATGCCAAAACACGGACCCGGGCACCCCTAGAATGTGTTTATACAATATGGATATCAAATGAAAGCTATTGATGAGTGCTTTAGTACAGGGTAGTTTTCATACCTTTGGTAACTTGTGTCTCGAGATATAGGCCAAAAGGTGGATCAGGGTAACACTATGATCCGTTTTTACATTATGGGTATCAAATTGAAGCTGTATATGTTTGCTTTACTACAAATAATTTTTATACCGCTGGGTGTCTTGGGTCTTGAGATATAGGCCAAAAGGTGGACCCGGATACCCCGAGACAATGTTTATACAATATGGATATCAGATGAAAGTTGTTGATGAGTGATTTAATACAGGGTAGTTTTCATACCTATTGGTGACTAAGGTCTCGAGATATAGGCAAAAACGTGGATCAGGGTAACACTATGATGCGTTTTTACATTATGGGAGATATGAAGAAGAATGAGAAAAACTTGAGAGAAGAGAAACGGGAGAAGGAGATTGAGAAAGAGATAGAATGAGACGAAGATGGAGATAGATGAAGCGAAAAATATGGAGGGAGGAGTGAATACAAAGATTAGGAAAAAGTGTAGAGGGGCGAGGGCAGAGTTATACGGAAAACGCTCATTAAAATATATGCGGATATACCAAATTTAGGGCAGAACAACATATTCCGGCTCTGCTAGTATGTAAATAAAACTTCATGCTGTATTTCATTTAATTAAATTCATTATCAGAATTTTCCGTAAGTATAAAACACAGAACACCGATCACTTCCCATTTAGTTGAGTTTTACTATTCCAAAATTAGCTACCCGTTGAGTTGAACTTTAGCCTGCGCTTCAAAAATCGGAGAAGAAAAAACAAAAAACAGAATTTTTTATTAAGCTTTATATCTCGAGCCGATAAAAACATCAAAAAAGGAACCAAACATAATAAAAACTCTAGAAAAAATAAAATAAAAAATATAGTATGCCTTCATTTGTGTGCGAGTATTGTGACAAAGAATTTAAATATGATCGCAGTTTAAGACGACATATTAGAAACTATCATGCCAAAAAGTGAGTTGCAATGTATGCAAACAAAAGTTTAATAACATTCAAATGTTGTTAATCCATAAAAGTTTACAACGTACAACTAACGCGGTTGTTGTGATGCTTGTGCAATTAATATCGCAAAAAAACTGTGGTCATCATATCACATACGGACTAATACACACAAACAAAAGGCCAGACAGAACTTCACTTCTAATGTTAAAAACATTAAATCAGTATTCAATAAGCGAATCGAAACATTTGTATTTGAAAATAATGTAAAAGAGGATTTGATTTTTCAACACTTTTTTGCAACAATAAAAAAAGAACTTTGTAAAATTTTAAGAGAAAAACTAACTCATTATCAAAGCATTAATTTTAATTGCGACCTGTTTTGTAAATATATTTTGATTACAGAAGGAGTAGAGTGTTTGATGGAATTGAAATCCCATCAAACCAAGAAGATTTTGCTTGAATCAACTTCTACGGAAAATGATATTAATCTGTTTTACGATACCAGTGTGTCATTTTATCTTCAAAAATGAGCGAATTTCAAGAAAGAGATAGTGGTTGGTCACTCATTGAGATATCACATCTAGAAGCGAATATAAATAAATATGAACCTATTAAAGGCTCAAAATATATACCTTTACCACCAACAATTCAAAACAAACATTCGTGTATAAATATTCAAAACACAGATGAATACTGTTTCAAATGGGCAATTATATAAGCTCTATATCCTAAAAGCTGTCACACAAATAGATGTTCATCATATGAAGTATGATATAAAAGCAGATGTGATAGAACTGCGAAACAATATCACAATCAACTTCCATAATCTAAATTTTCCACTTGCGGTTAAACAAATCAAGATATTTGAAGAAAACAATCCTGGCATTAGTGTCAACGTTTTCGGCCTGGATAATACCACTATATTGGGCCCATATTATTTTGACAATAGAGGAACGAGAACATCATATAAATTTATTGTTGTTAGAGGAAATTAACAACTTCCATTACGTTTCGATAAAGAACATTTCGGGGTAAGACACTAAGAAAAACTCTTAAATT